>NC_067283.1:60943497-61015997 GCF_020740795.1 Apus apus
ATTCATATCCTTTGTTTTGAGACTAGGATGTCATGTGGGACAGTGTTGAACGCTTTGCACAAGTCCAGGTAGATGACATCAGTTGCTTTTCCCTTGTCCACTGATTCTGTGACCCCATAATAAAAGGCTACTAAATTTGTCAGGCATGATTTCCCCTTGGTGAAGCCGTGTTGGTTGTCTCCAACTACCTTCACATTTTCCATGTTCCTTAGAAGAGCCCTCAGGAGGATCTGCTCCATGACCTTGCCAGGCACAGAGGTGAGACTGACTGGCCTGCAGTTCCCTGGGTTTTCATTCCTTCCTTTTTTGAAAATGGGGGTTATGTTTCCCATTTTCCAGTCAGTGGGAACTTTACCAGACTGCTATGACTTTCCAAATATGATGGAAAGTGGCATTGCTACTTCATCTGCCAATTCCCTTAGGAGCTGTGGATGGATCTTTTCAGGTCTCATAGACCTGCGCACTTTCAGGTTCTTCAGAACGTGCTCTTCTCCTCCAGTGGGTGGGTCTTCCTTTTCCCAGTCTCTGCCTCTGTCTTCTTTGACCTGGATGGTGTGGTACATGGCATCTATATTCACATACACAAATGAACAGATGTAATGTTTTCACAGACAATCACATAGCATTCTGGTGTCATACAATATGTAGTATTTTATGATTTATGGCCTAAAAAACAATTAAACTTTATAAAAAGGGTGCCCAAAAGGGAATTTTTGCAAGTGTAGAAGAAAGAAAATATAAAGGGTGATTATTTGGCCAAACCCAGAGACAAATATCTGTTGAAGGTATTTGATGAACTTAGGCCTGCCCCAGAATACTCCCAAGTATAGTAGGTATGTTGGAGAGATTAATATAAATGTAGAATCTTCTCTCCCTTTGTGCCCTTAAATTCTTAATTTACTGAAAAACATATATTTTATTTTGGCTATATTGATGCAACTGTGTGTGTCCTTGGTCACACAGGCTGTATCTAGACTGAATGGGGAGTAAGAGCCTTTGTCTGTGGGACTGGGTAACCGGCTGGGATGCCAGACCTCTCTCCTGAGCCCAACATGCAACAGAGGCACTTGATGCACATCCCTAACATGCTTCAGGAGGATGTTAGAGTTGGTTCTGGACCTACTGGTTTGGACAGAGTGCACAGTGGAACAGACAATGTCACTCTATGAGCCTTGCTCAGAAAGCGCAGTTGAAAGGGGAAACAAATGACAGTCTAAGGCCAAAGATTTCACAGAATCACAGAATCTTAGGGGCTGGAAGGGACCTCAAAAGATCACCTAGTTCAACCACCCTGCCAGAGCAGGATCACCCAGAGCACATCACACAGGAACATGCCCAGGTGGGTTTTGAATGTGTCCAGTGAAGGAGACTCCACAACCTCTCTGGGCAGCCTGTTCCAGTGCTCTGTCACCCTCACAGTAAAGAAGGTTTTTCTGATGTTTACGTGGAATCTCCTATGCTCCAGTTTGTACCCATTGCCCCTTGTCCTATCACTAGACATCACTGAAAAAAGCCTGTCTCCATCCTCCTGACACTCACCCTTAACATATTTTTAAACCTTGATGAGGTCGCCCCTCAGTCTCCTCTTCTCCAAGCTAAAGAGACCCAGCTCCCTCAGCCTTTCCTCATAAGGGAGATGTTCCACTCCCTTCATCATCTTTGTGGCTCTGTGCTGGACTCTTTCAGGCAGTTCCTTCTCCTTCTTGAACTGAGGGGCCCAGAACTGGACACAATATTCCAGATGCAGCCTCACCAAGGCAGAACAGAGGGGGAGGAGAACCTCCCTTGACCTACTAACCACCCCCTTTCTAATGCACCCCAGGATGCCATTGGCCTTCTGGGCCACAAGGGCACATTGCTGGCTCATGGTCATCCTCCTGTCCACCAGGACCCCCAGGTCCCTTTCTCCTACACTGCTCTCCAGCAGGTCAGCGCCCAACCTGTACTGGTACATGGGGTTGTTCTTCCCCAGATGTAAGACTTTACACCTGCCCTTGTTGAATTTCATCAAGTTTCTCCCTGCCCAACTCCAGCCTGTCCAGGTCTCGTTGAATGGCAGCACAGCCTTCTGGTGTGTCAGCCACACCTCCCAGTTTAGTGTCATCAGTTTTGGAGGGATAAAAGCAGAAATTCTGATGTTGTGGCATTTGTCCAAGGGCCTTCTTGTTCCAAAGGAACCTGAAATTGATTCCCAAATCTGCACAAACTCCTAGGTCATGTCCGAGCTCCATAGCAGGTTTGACCTGGCATAACCAATCTCAGGTTTATGGAAAGTGTGGCAAAACCAGGGCTGCAACATTCTTTGATGAGACATTTAGAATCACAGAATGTCCCTGGCTGGAAGAGACCTCCAAGATCAAGTCCAGCCCTAGACCTAACAGCACAAGCTCACCACTAGACCATGTCCCTGAGCGCCAGGTCCACATGCCGTTTAAATGCATCCAAGATGGTGACTCCACCACTTCCCTGCGCAATCTATTCCAATGCCTGACAACCCTTTCAGTGAAAAAATACTTCCTAATATCTAACCTACACCCCCCCTGGTGCAGCTTGCAGCCATTCCCTCTGGTGCTATCACACATCACCAGGGAGATGAGGCCTCATCACTCCAACCTCCTCTCAGGTAGTTGTAAAGAGCAATGAGGTCTCCCCTCAGCCTCCTCTTCTCCAGACTAAACAACCCCTGCTCCTCAGCTGCTTCTCACAGGGCTTATGCTCTAGGCCCTTCACAAGCCTCGTTGCCCTTTTCTGGACATGTTCCAGCACTTCTATGTCCTTCCTATAGTGAGGAGCCCAGAACTGAACATGATATTCAAGGTGTGGCCTCACCAGTGCCGACTACAGGGGGATGATCACCTCCCTGTTCCTGCTGGCCACAGTGTTCCTAATTCAAGCCAGGATGCCATTGGCCTTCTTAGCCACCTGCAGGCACTGCTGGCTCATATCTAGTCGACTGTCACTCAATACCCCCAGGCCCTTTTCCAGCCTGCTGCTTTCCAACCACACATCACCAAGTCTGGAGCTAACCATGGGGTTAATATGACCCAAGTGCAGGACCCAGCACTTGGCCTTGTTGAACCCCATACAATTAACCACTGATCTAACCTGTCTAGGTCCTGCTGTAGAGCTTCCCTACCCTCCAGCAGATCAACACACCCACCTAGCTTGGTGTCGTTTGCAAACTTAACGAGGGAGCATTCGATCCCCACATGCAGATCATTAATAAAGATATTAAAAAGAACAGGCCCCAGCACTGAACCCTGGTGAACACCACTTGTGCCTGGACTCCAGGCAGATTTCACTCCGTTAACTACCACCCTTTGGGCCCAGCCATCCAACCAGTTTTTTATCCAGCACAGAGTGCATTTATTCCAGCCCAGCGCCACAAGTTTCTGAAGGAGAACGCTATTGGAGACAGCGTCAAAGGCCTTACTAAAGACCAGATAGACAATGTCCACAGCTCTTCCCTCATCCACCAGGTGGGTCAGCTTTTTGTAGAAGATCAGGTTAGTCAGGCAGGACCTGCCTTTCATAAACCCATGCTGACTGAGCCTGATCACCTGGTTGTCTTGTATGTGCCAAGTGATGGCACTCAAGATGACCTGCTCCTTAACTTTCCTTGGCACCGAGGTCAGACTGACAGGTCTGCATTTTCCAGGGTCATCCTTTCAACCCTTCCTGTAGATGGGCATCACATTCGCTAGCTTCCAATCACCTGGGACCTCCCCAGTTAGCCAGGACTGTTGATAAATAATGGAGAGTGGCTTGGTGAGCACTTCTGCCAGCTCCGTAGGGATTTGTAGGATAGCTGGAAGAAAAAGATGCTGTGATGCATATCCATACTGCAACTGCAGCAAGAGACACTAGATGAGGAATAGATATGAAGCAAGCTTGTCATCAGAATGGTTTCACATGCACAGGCTTATAAAAACTTTCAGGCTTACCTCTTTCAGGACTGAAATTCTGTCTTGATCCACAGGAAAGATGGAAAAAGCAAAAAGGGTTGGGTTTTTTTGTTTGATTTAGATTGGTTTGTTTTGTTTTCTTTAACTGAAAGAATAGTTAATTTTCCATTCAGACAATACTCTCCTTGCTCATGGAAGTTGACATGTAATGATGGTTATAATCTTGTGCCTGCAATTGCTATTTTTAATTAATGTAAAGACATATAAAAGCCAAATTATATACCTCTGAGTAAAAGAGATTAAAATGAAAATACTGCCAATTCAGTTCTAATTTTATTTATAAACCTAATCTGAAACAAATGTCACTTTTTTAACTGATTCTGAATATATCATGCTGACTGTAAAATTATGAAACTCCCACTGATGTATTCAGGAAATTCAGCTGAGCGCACTTGGTAATTTCACTTTAATAGTCATTAGGTACAAATTACTGCTCGCCATAAAAAATATGAATCAGCTGTCTGCATTTCTTTTTGATCTGGAAATTTAAGATCATGAATGACTTGCCACTAATTATAAACCACATGTAAACCAACAATGTGAATCACATTCAAAGGCCATGTTTAGTGGTATATCATTTGCTCTGTGAAGGTCATGTATTGAAAGCATTATTCTTAGTAATTTGAGAGTTTTCCCACAACTTCCAACTTCAGTTCAGTAAAGACATTTTATCAAGCTCCCAGAGATGGGGAAATCCTTGTTTAAGTTTGCTATGGAAGATCATTAATTGCCACCTTGTGCTTCCATGGCCAAATTCATGTCACACTTAACTATGTAGAAGTAAGCTTAAGAGATAAAACAGCCAGCTGCAAATCAAAAGAGATTTAAATTTTTATTTCAGGCTGAATGTTAAGATGTTCTCTTCAACACAAGTACCATAGTATAGAAATAGCCTTAGACAATAAGAATAACTCATTTTGATATGTTCTTCAGCACATACACTTCCACATGCCTTTAAAATTATACGTTTTAGTTTTATCACAGCATATACTAAATTGCCCTGAGAATGTGGTGTATTTTTAAAGAAAACTTGCAAGAAGTTTAGCCTCACTATTATATTAGGAAGAGCAATATCTTCATGAAGAGTTCTTCTGAAAAACTGTAAAATGGAAAAACTTTTATATTAGGTTATAAATATTTCTTGTGAATCATTAGAGACAACAAATTTTCTTAAAAGATAGAGGAAGGAAAGATATTTTTCTCTCTTCCTTCAATACGCTGCAGATCAATAGAAGAATATCTGTTATTTCTTACATTACACAGTCCTTACCAGACACAAGAGTTACATATCAAAGTAATATCTAATTCAGGTATTTTCTTTATAAAAAGGAAATGTACCTCTACTAAAAATAAGAGTTAAACTCCTAGAGATTACTGATAGAGTTCTAGAGTGGCCCTTGTGCTAGAATTGCAAGGCATTCTTCAGACTTTTGCCAGACTAAACAAGCTACTCTCCTTGGGGTGTGAAATCTCCTTCCAGAGTTTCTGCAGGTGAAAAGACATACAGTACTTTCCTAGAAGGAAGCATTCCCTTCACAAATCAGTAATATTTTCCAGTACTAGGAATACACACAGGTACAGTGGATTTTGGTAATATATATCCAACTGCAAATATTTGTTTAGACATTTCACTTCCTACCTACCTTTCTAAAAATGAAGAGGATCAATTGTAATTAACATTTCCCTCCAAACAATTAAATAAATTTCTTCAATTTTATTACAGGAGTTAATAAAAATCTTTATACAGGAGAGAAAAAAATCATCATTTATGTCTTGGAAAGGAATTTTTAGTGCCTAATTATTTCAAACCATACTGTCTGTAGGGGTTATATAGACACCTTTGGTAAAATTCTTCAAATGCATTCATAATCAAATTCTCTTGCTGTTATCTGAAGTATAGTAGACATGATCATTAGACAACTGAGGGGCAGACAGGTCTGCCGAGCCTGAGCTGGTTTTCAGCACAAGAAAGTGATAATCATTGGAAGAATGAGACTGATCACAGAAGGATTTGCTTCAGACTACATATACAATGAAATGCATCTACACGTTATCAATATCACTGGTAAAACTGCAAGAACTTTCTTCAAAACAAGATATTTTCTGAGGAAAATTAACAAGGTAATAAAATAACACAAAAGTTAATGGACAGGTTTCTTCTTGCCAATTCTTTTCTCCAAGTACATAATAAGAAAGTTCTATCCAACTGACCTGAAAATGTCCCAGTAGAAGCAGGGACATCTCCCTCCATTCCCTGAGAAGACTATGGCACTCCAGAGCATAACCAATTATTAAAAGGAAAGTGTAACTGAAATTGTTTCCCCCCCCTGAAATTAAGCTTAAAATTCCCTTTGTCTTAATTACATCTCACTTCTCCTGTGAGAATCCATGTGCTCGTAAAAGATGTAATTGGTATTTGCCATTCAAAGACGTATGGATTGTAATCACAACCTATTCCCACATACCTGGCCCTATGTTTTAGCCAGAGTAAATACAGTGAGGGATTTGAGAGATACGTACATATGAACACACATAGGCACATACTTACTTCTGGAAAAGCATGTATTTCACACTTTTACTTTTGTCTTAATTCTCTAAAAACTTAACAAAGTTTCATAGAAAAGGGAGAGAGAGGGAGAGAATTACAGGTGATTCCTCAGCAGAGGTGTGGAGAAGGAGGTGGTTACCTGTTGACAGGTAGCATGAGCCGAGAGAGCAATCACATGCCCTCTTATGCTGCAGATATCCCTCTCTGTTAAATAAGGACTATGAAACAGAGTCCTTCGGTCTTCCCATTGATCATGCTAACTTCAGACCTGTGTACTGATCCCATACATCTGTTCTTTGAAGGCAGTGTAATTTATAAGGATAGAACACGCAATAGTGATGGATTCAATTTGAAAAATCTGGTCACAACTAATAAATCTTTGTTTTCATTCAGATATATTTTTTACTGATATGTTCCTGTAAACCTAGATGCGGAAAACATATAACATTGGCTTTAAATGACAAAGAGCAGAAGATAATAGAACTAAGCATTTGTCAAGGACTAGCAATAGTTCTTTATTATGGTGCTAAAATCACTGTTGCCTGACTCAGATCTATATTTCAGGTATAAAATTAATGTATCAACTGTGACTTAATGTTGCTATCTTATCAGAAACTGCTGTGTATCAGTAATATTAAAGACTGTGATGGGTTTATTTACAGTAATCCACTAGTGATATTTTCCCTCACAAACCTAAACTCTTCATTTGGTATTTATCTGTATATTTTATTGTTGAGGGTACTTAAGACTATTTTAGCTCCTATTCATTCATAATTTATTCCCATATTATGTCCCCTCATAAGATAATAGAGTCATAGAATGGTTTGAGTTGGAAGGGATCTTAAAGATCATCTAGTTCCAACCTCCCCATGCATGGGCAGGGACACCTGTTGCACTGTCTCAACGCCCTCACACTAAAGAATTTCTAATGTCTAATCTAAATTTCCCTTCTTCCAGTTTGAAGTTACCCCTTGTCTTATTTCTACATGTCCTTGCAAACAGACCCTCCCCAGCCTTTGTGTAGGCCCCCTTCAGGTACTGGAAGGCCACTATAAGGTCTCCCCAGAGCCTTCTCTTCTCCAGGCTGAACAAGGCCAGCTCCCTCAGCCTGTCTTCATAGCAGAGATGCTCCAGCCCTCTGATCATCTTCATGGCCCTCGTCTGGACTTTCTCCAGGAGCTCTATGTCATTCCTGTGTTGGGGACCCCAGAACTGAACACAATATTCCAGGTGGAGTCTAAGTGGAGCATAATATTAAAGGTCTTCTCTTTTATACTAAAGGTTTTTTTTTTCAGAACCTTGAATGGACTCAGTTTGTATTGTTCTAAAGAAATTAATCATCATCTATTGTGACCTAAATTTCTGGTTTTCACTGTTGGGTCTTTGTTAGACTAGGCATAGACACGAAGATGACACATACATGCTGCATATACATCACCAGCAGAAGCATGTTCATTTTATTCCATTGGACTTTTTATGATGATAATTTTATCAAGGACACATTTTTTACTTCCACAGAGAGCTGCCTGCTCTGAATAAATCCTAATCTGCTATATTAAAATTGTGGCAAGCACCTACATAACTCTCTGATGTTCTGAGAACTGCACATAGTGTCCCCTACAAGGAAGCTGTGAAGGCAGTAAGTATTGAGTAAAAGGGAGAGCAGAGTAAAATCTAAACAAATCTTCCAGTTCATGTTGAACAGACTTTTTCCATTGATCCTAGTATCTAATGAAAATGAGCCAAATGAAATGGAGGGTAAGCAACTCTCCAGCTAAGAAAGTAAGAATAAGCAAGCTCTGAGAAGGAAATGTCTCTTTCAAAACATTTAGTAAAAACATCTGTTGCTCAATCAGAAATTGTTGTTGTAACCTTTTGTATACAGAAATTAAATTTTATGTCCCAAAAAGGCTTCAGCTGTTGCAATGCCCAAATTTGGCTTACCCACCAATTAAGACATAGTTATGAACATCTTCTGGCATGCTTCAATTACACTAACAACCATACAATTAATTTCAAGACCACTGGCTTCTTATTCTGTGTGCTACGTTAAATTGCCAAATCAACAAGAGCAACCACATTCTTGCTTTTGGCCTGCACCTTTGACAGTGTAAACACTTGGCTAAACACGGAAAGACTGAATTAGAAGACAGAGTTTTGGCAAAAAATACCCAACACCTGAGTTTTGTGATATAGACTCCACATTTCTTACTGTGAAAAATAATTCTAATCCTGTGGCTTTCAGTACTCAGGGCACAATTCAATTGTTGCACTAAGCTTTATCTCATTAAAATTGTACCTCACGTGTACACAACAAAGAACTTCTGTTGGAGTGGAAGAAGGAGTGACAGATATTTCTTTTTAACCTTTAACAGTACCACAATGTTAGGAGGGAGGAAAGCACGAAGATAGAAATGTAAGCAGGAAACAGGACAGGAAGATAGATTGATAATAGAGTTGAACTGTTTTCATAATTTAAAAGGTGGCAGGGTCTGCAGTTTGTTTATTGTTTGTCCAGAGTGAACAAATTGCATTCTTTGTATTTTAATATGACAAATCTAGCTGTAAGAAAGTTGTGGGTTTTTTCAGATTTGCATCTTAAGCAAAGAAAACAAGTTTTTAACAAAGTAGATAACACATTCAAAGAAGAAGTCATGTTTCCAAGATGAAAAATACCATTAAAGCATTTTTCTGTAGTCATGACAAGGAAATACATGTGCTATTCACTCAAGAAGAACCATTCGGGGGGGGGGGGGGGGGGGGCGGCGGGGAAAGACTTAAAAAGAGCTCAAGATCACTATCCCAAGAGTTTGCCCCAAGTAAGTGTGTACATGTGTGTTTACTCAGACATGCATGTGAGTCGTTATTCCTGCTGGAAATAAAAAAAAAACTCTACCCATTTAATGTTCAGTAAAATATGTATTTGTGGTGTAGCCACAGGTAGGCATTGATCAAGACAGGTTTAGATATGTCCACAGCATAGAAACAATTGAAACAATCAGGATAAAACTCATAGTCTAAAGAGAACCTCTTTTTAGTCTTCCCTCATCAATACTTTTCATTGTGTTTATCTCATACGTACATACCAACCGAACACACAAACTCAGGCCTGTGAAACAAGTTTGAAAAACAAGTGCTATTGGATTGCTTCCTAGCAACATCAGTGAAGCATAATTTTCTAAATCTGTGGTAACTAATACAACAACTCAATTTTATGCCACTTTGGAAGACACCTGGCAAAGTGTTAACTTCATGTGCTGGAGTAAATCAAAGCCACATATGAAGCATTTTAGAGCAAAGGCAGACAAAGGCATGTCCCTTGCTCCTGAAACTGTGCTCCACTGATGCAGCAATGCCATCCATGAATGTACATGTGAACCATCCTTGGGATCCCTTCTACCAACAAGCAGAGGAGCTGAAGTGCAGAACCCACCAGTGTTTGCACTTTGGATTCCTCTGCCTCTGCTACTGCTGCTGAATTTTGCTGAAACCATTAACATTGCTTCCCCATTGCTTTGAGCACTGCAGTAGTATAGTCCCTGCTACGCCACTTCTGTGTAACCCAGATTTATATATTATATATATATTTATATTATGTATTTACCTAATTATTTCTAATTACTAACTATTGTATATCTCTGTAATTATGGACTTCTGAAGAGACGAATTATTCTTCACATGATGCACCAAGAGCTGTACTGATTGATGTTCAGTTACATAGAATCATAGAATCAAAGAATGGTTAAGGTTGGAAGGGACCTCAAATCATCAGGTTCCAACCCCCATGCTATGAGCAGGGACACCTCACACTAGAACAGGCTGCACAAAGCCTCATCCAACCTGGCCTTGAACAGCTCCAGGGAAGGGGCTTCCACAAGCTCCCTGGGCAACCTATTCCAGTGCCTTACTACCCTCATGGTGAAGAATTTCTTCCTGATGTCTAACCTAAATCTGCCCTCTTTCAGTTTAAAACCATTCCCCCTTGTCCTGCCACTGCACTTTCCAGTGAAAAGTCACTTCTCATCTTTTCTGAAGGCCCCCTTCAGGTATTGGAGGGCCACTGTAAGTAAAATAATACATTAAAATAATAATAATAATAAAGATTTGGTGAAAATTGAAAACATAATCAACATATGTTTATAACATGTTATTTACAAGACACTTGAGCATTTGTGCTGTCATCCTTCAATCATTTTTTGCCGATTTGGTCCATTAGATAATACCTGCTCCCTGCAGAAACTCGTGATCTGCCTGAGCACAAGGGTACTGGGGACACATGCTCATGGCACATATAGACTCTTGAGAAATAGGAGCTGGTCTCTAAACTCGTGTGCGTGTGTGTATGTAAAGCATAAGGGTAGGCTGAGGATAGGTTCTCCTATTTTTCATATTCTCTCTACATTTGTTGCTCTCCGTCTAGCTCAGCAATCCTGTTATCTCCCTTTATTTTTTTATGAGGCAAAGGGAAATTCTGTCAAAATTAGGGGACCTATGTGGTTACACATCCACTTCATGAATGAACAGCAGGAGTAGGAACAGTCTATCTGGAAATGTGAGTTACACTACAACTTGCTTTCAAATAAGAACATTCTAAAAATACACGAGTGAATCATGCTTCTGAAAACACAAGAATTTCACTTACTCTTTCAGATAAATTATTAGAATATGTGTAAAACATGCAACTTGATTTTTTTTTTTTCTACTCCTGTACTTAAAAAAAAGAAAGAAGTGGGGAATGTACTAATTCTAAAGACACTGACAGTGGCTAGACCTTCCTTCATGCACCAGGATGCAGAGGGTATAAGTTTTGTTCTTTTTAAGCACAGAAATTAGTATTAGGTAATTGGTCTAACTAGGGGTCAGGAGCAACAGCGAAGAGGACTGAAGGTATTATTCTGACTTCATCACCTTGCATTGTTCTTCCTTAAACTACACAGGGAAGTGACAATATGTTGTTTTCAAGCTAGTTCACAGGATGAGATGTACAGAGGAGGGACTGCTCGCTGTCCGCAGCTCCTTTTTCAATTTGAAGAGCTCATATGCAAGGCAGAGGAACCGCATCACTGACAGAGCCGGGCAACAGCAGTTACTTCCATCACACTGTGCTTTTCTACTTCCCTGATACATTGTTTCTGGTTTTCATCTTATTTTTGCTAACTGAGATTTGAAAGTCTCTAGCTACAGAGCACTATGTGTTTGGTTTCTTAAACATGCAGAAATAAGAGGGTACCCACCAGAAAAAGAAATTTCTAATTAGCGAGAAATCTATTTAGCAATAAATACACTTTCAACTATTTCTTTAAGCTCCATGTAACTTTCCCTCCATATTTCTAGACTTTTTTAATTATTATTATTTTAACACACATAGGGGGAAAAATATTATTTTATGTACCGTAATGACACTCTATGATAAAACTGCTCCTAATGCTACTTGCCGAAGAAAAAAAAAACAAACACAAACCAAACCTGCCTTGAATTCTAAATATCAAGCAAAAGACATTTTTAGTCTGGAAAAAAAATTGGGTTTTAAATTGCCAATGGAAAATCATCTATCTTGATTGACTGCAAGGAGAGGGGAGAAATTCCTTACTAGTAGGGAAAATCTACAGCATTTTTATTTTACCTTTAGAAAACATTTTTATTGAGTTCCCTTGAAGGAGTAAAAAAAACATGACAAAACACCCATCAGTAATTTGCCACTACCCAGCATACTCAGCAGCTAGTTGAAGTAATCATTATGTTTCAGGTCTAAACAAGCCCTTTTAAAGATATTTCTCATAGACACTCGTAAAAGGTTAGGTACCACACTGCTTAACATCATTTTATCATGATTTGCAAATCCTTTCAAATAATCCCACTCTTTTTAGAAAAAAGCAAAAACTTAGATAATCTAAGGCAATCCCCACCAGTATCTCTATAATACCTTAGATTTTGTGTGACCTTGGGATTCTGTAAGAATATATTCCATATCAGTTAAATAAGTGTATGTGATTGAAGGAGATTAATTTAGCCTTTTCAGTTAACAAAATTCACAGCACCATGTCACTCAGTGCATGCTTCCAAAAATGTCATACCAGTACGTAGGATTTAAAGTACAACTGAATGAAGAACCATGCAATTAATGCAGAAAGCTCAATTTTGGTTGAATATTTAAAGAGGGGTGGGTTACTTTCTTTTTGAAGGATTTAGTAAATCAGAATTTTACTTTTATTAGCCCTGTGGGAGTAGGGACTGGGAGCCCTAAAGCTTCATTAATTTGTGCTTAATAAAATTACATTGACAGGAAACACAGCTGTAAAAAGCAAATGTGTGTCCTGACGTGCATAGTTAGTATCAATTTCTTCATCCCCAAAAGCTGTCTCTCTCTCAGAAGCATGTTAAAGGCACAGAAACAATGCAACATAAATCTAGAGATTACTTCCAGTGTAAACCATTTTGGAGAAGGCAATAAACGTTGGACTTGATGATCCTGATGGGTCCTTTCCAACTCAGTATATTCTACAAATCTATGAAACATTGCCAAATGACAAGCTGAAGGAGACACCAATGTAATTTGAAGCCTTCAGAACTGTTTTCTCCTTCTATGAGGCAAGAGCATTAAAACAAGGCATGTGATGCACTCCTAGAACTGAGTTCTGCTGCATTAATGAACTAGAAAAGAGGTTTCTTTATTTCTATAGTAGCTTACTTATTGACACTTTTGTGTGTGTGTGCAAAAAGTAATTTCTAGTCAATACTTGAACCATCTGTCATATTCTAATCCTAAGCTTCTTAGTCTGTACATATAAAAAGGTTTCTATTTTGTCTTTAAGGGGTCTTGAGGATTTTTGATTCTACTGAAATTTTATTCAGACCTTTTATGATTATTTGTGGTTTTAACACATTACGAACCTCTATAATAAAAACAGCACCTGAGACAATGTGATACTATAGGTAGAAAACAAGTAACAGAACATCAAAATTAGCAAAATCGATGGCAGAAACAAAAGAGCTTTTAGCCATACACAACACATTATACAGCATGTAAACTGTATTCAACAGTAAATAAAAAGTAAATATTATCCACTGGCACTTTTTCCTAAATTAAAGGAATGTTTAAATAGGGTTTTTTTTTGCTTGGGCTATATGTAATTTCCTTTGTGGTGGTGTTTTCCTTTCCAATTTAATATCATTGCCTTGTGTTCCAAGGTCCACCCTAAAATACTTCTATTTAACATTCTGTATTTTTGACAGTTATGAGGAATTACTCCTTTCATCAAAACAAAATAAAAAACAAAACAAAACAAAAGCCCCACAAAAAGAAATGTACTGCAAATAAATGTAATACTTCATAGGTATTATGATTCTGCCAAAATGTATTTATTCTGTAGGATATATTGGCTATGTAGTTTCTTCATAGGGACTGCATTTCTTAGATGAACCTGCCCTATTGCCTATCAAGTTCTGTTCTGACTTTTGAAGGTTTAGGAGACATGATGAAATGAACTTCCTCAGACTGCATTTTTTGCTACAAAAGTCATCAGGCAGAAGTATCCTGTGATTCAGACTAAAATTAAACCATGATTTCATCAACCTGTGAAACGGACTTACATTTTAACTGGGACTAATATTTCTAATAAAACATCCTTTTTAACGAAACTGAAAATCAATAATAAGAGAAGTTTCCAAATTGACACTAGCCTTTTGAGAAACTGGAAATAGATCTTCCTGTCAAAGACTAAAACTGGTCTCCTCTGTCTAGACTGCACTGGGAGCAAAATTATCAGATTTTCATTTCCTCGATTTCACTCCACAGTGGTAAAACGTGCAAGTATTGATTCAACTGCTGAAACAAAAAGCAGGAGAGCTCTTCACCTCGGCAGGGTCAATGGGTTTGTGGGTGTCTAATTATACCTTTACAGGGCATATAAATCTTTCTACTAGTCATTACGTGAACATAAGAGTCCAAAGGCATCATTAGTATCCTTTTAGCCAAACACTCATTCTTCTTTTATTTTATGAGGGGTCAAAGAAACTGGGAGTTAATATAATCGTGGCTCATAGATTTTCAAATTTGTGTTTGAATACAAGAAGATATGCTTTGAAGGAAAATGCTGTGTGTGTACCCATGCATGTCCACTTACAGGTCTGAGCTTGGCCTGTAAGCACAGCTACAGCTTCTTTTCACAGCATTCAGTTGAGATACGCTGTAAGGTAAACTGCATGATAGCACAAATACACAAATTAATTGTGATATGTTACAAATACAGTGTTAGTAAAGCTTTTAGTGAGTACAATTTGTTTCAAAAGCAGATGAAATGCTAAACATGAGCTAGAAACAGTAGTTGTGATACAAGCATTCATTCTATTTCTCATCACTCTGTTGACTTCACTATAATCTTATGAAAACCTGTCTTTTTTCCTCATACTTACTGAAATGAGCTGATTCATGAAAAGAGATGCAATATTGCCAGTGTATTAAAACAATTTTAAGAATAAAAAAAATTAAGTTTTTCTTACTATTAAGGAGGTGTGCTGCATTGTATTATATTGTATCATATTGTGATTGTTGTTCACATGATTTTTAGGTTGTGTAACCATGACGGTAAGAGAACAATATTTGCCCTGTGGGAAAGCTGTCATTTTGCAAGTAAATTACACAGATGCTGGGTGCTCAGCATTTTGAACATTAGATGGAGTTAGAGCCTTTCATTTTATCTATGAGAGTAGTAATAAGATCCCATATAGAGAGTGAAAGTGGCATTTTTGAAGTATTCATTTACTAGGAATTCAATCTTTCAAACTGACCCACCTAAAAGTTACAATAGATGGTTAGCCAAAACAAGTGCCAAAAGACAAAAGTAAAAACTCTTGTAAGTGAGGAAATAAACAGCAAACAAAACCCAAAACTTACACATTTTCACATTACTGGAATGGAAAACAGATTCTGGCCTTACCTTTTTTAAGAAGCTGTTACTGGCATTATTATAAGGAAAGTCTCTAAATTTAGTGAGACATGCTAAAAATTGTATATAGGATGATATGATGCAATTACCCACAACAGCAAGAAATGAGCTTGTTGCTTCAGCTGCTGATCCTTTCCATCCTTTATTTGTTATGCTTCTATGCAAAGCACCTTCTGAGGCCTGGTGCAGGTAAAGCAAAGGCTACGTGGTTATCTAACTGTCCCTCTTGGCTAAAAAAATATTCATGCCTTCAGACCAACCTTCCTCTGTCCCAGGTTTCTGCCAAAACTGTAGTTTGACTGCAGATGGACTTGCAAGCAGGAACAGTACTGTAACTGGTGAGGAATCCAAATTCCCAAAAAAACCGAAAAAGTGGAGAGAGTTTGTCCATTGATGTCAGAAGGAAAAAAGGACATATTGGAGGTATGATGCATCAGCTGGACATCCTGCTAGCACAGGAGCTTAAATATCTTCAGAGCTGTGCTGCTAGTCCTGTGCTTCTTCCTTGATCACTGGATGTGGTCACCTCTGCTCCCTGTTCCCCAGCTCCTCATGTCCTACCTCTGCTCCTCACACCAGCCTCTTCCCTCCCTGGTTCAGCATGGGGCCCACCTGGCAAGAAGAGCACCTTCGCAGCATCAAGCTACTCTAAACCACCCTCTGCAGCTCCTCAGTTTTGTTGGACAGTCCCCGCTGATACCCAAAACCCTTTTTGGGCCAAGCAAGGAGCTGCAGCAAGATCAGCAGCCAATATTTGGATTTGTGTCTGATATTCCCCCCACGAACGTGACCTCATGGCTGTTTCTCTGCCAACACCTGCTGTTACAGGGCCAGAGGAGAGAGGGGCACACAATCCCCTGCAGATGCAAGATAAGTGTGCTGCTTTGATGGATGTCTCTGTGGCTGCCTCTCCGTACACCTCACCCACTGACCCATTGAACAGCCAGCTGCAGTAAGTGCTAACCAGCACGGGAGAAATGACATCATACCTCATCGCTCAGTCCCAGGCACCATGCCTATGTGAAGCAAATGGGACCAAAGACCTGTACGTAAATTATGGCAAATTACTTGGTCATGTGGGAGATTCCATCCGCTCAGGTGAGAGTGGATCAATGGTCAGGCAGCATGTACCTACTCTACATAACTGAACTGGGACAGAACGAAACAGGAGCTGCAATGACCTAGGACAGTTCTCAGCACTCAGTAATACAGGAAAAAAGGAAAATAAAAAAATTTCCTTTTTATTCGGTTTTGTGCAGTGGCTTTCACACTCCCCAACGTGATTTTTGGTTAAAAGGCAAGTGATCCCTGAGAAGTCACAAACTCTCTACAAAGGTGCAACAGAAATAGGTATATATATTGATTTACAAAGCACAGAGAGACACAAATACTCCTTACTGTAAGCTAAAAGGGAGTCACCACTAACACCATCAACTTTGAACAGCAGCGTACAAAGTAATCTAAAGAGAAGCATGCAAGACTTACATAGGGAAAGCAATTTACTTTCAATATTAATGGAGAGGATCAGGCAGGATAGAGGGTTCAACACAGATAAAATTCCTACAGCTACCAAAATGCTTATTAAATTTATATCATTATCTTTCTACATACCCCTTTCAATTCATGCTGCCCTCTTACAGTGGATCTTCATCTTCCTACCTTAAAATTTTGAATAATGAGTTTCAGATGTGGCAGTATTGAAATAATTAATTTTAAAAGAAAATTATTTCTGTAAGAATTTAAGAAATCTAACATGATGCACATGTTAACTCTTTGCAGTCTGACTAAATAGCCTTGAAAAATCAGACTATTCATTATTTCAGTGTTTTTAAGTATTAATTATATTCTATTATGGAAATAAGTATCTCTGATTTTAATTATATCTAGAGTATTGGTTGCTACCAAATTTAAATAGCATTTAAAATGCAGAATAATTGTTTACTGTAAGGAACTGGTTTTCTTATTCCACTACTAAGATAATTTCATTGTATCCATGGACATTTCTTGACAAAGAGATCAAATAACTCAGAGATTAGATTACAAGCAACATCAGAAATAGTCACTTTTCACCTCTGAGGCATGGACAGTCATAGAATCAAGTGTTCCTGAGGAAAAGAGTTCAATCATCAGAGGGAGTTCAAGAAACAAATGTGTCTTTTGAAGCCACGTTCCTGAACTCTGGATTTTACTCACCTATGTGTTACTGGCATTACTGCACTCATGCCATCTCCTTTATCTTGAACCAGGTCCTACAGACTATAATTTTTAAATTACAGTAAGTTCTCTTGGAAAAAATTTTTAGAGTTGTCTTGTTATGAAACCATTTTTAATTAAGAAACTCATCACTCTTGTACATTGATAAAGCTTTGAAAATACTAAAGGATAAACCTTTATTGATGTATTTTAAAGGACCAACAGAACTTGGAAAAATTGGTTAAAATGCTCCTATCTTTACACATGGCTTTCTATCTGAATCAATATTTTTGCATTCCCCTGCTGGAACATCATAACAGGTATTCCTGAATAGTCTTTTTTAAGATGTAGGGTGTTTTGTTATTAATTTCCGTGTATGTGTGTGTGTGAAAAACACTGAAGTAAGTAAAAAAGTATTGAAAACAGGACTAGGTGCAACTCTCATAACAGAAATATCTGTAGTTTGTTTCCTCTGTATCCAGGCTTCCTTGTTTGATGGTAAATTCTTCATGGGCAGTGGAAGATGAAATATAGCCTGATACAGTATCAATGCACATCATGGCCTTGATTGTGCATATTCAGGAACATGTTTCTCGTGCTTACACCTCCCGGCACAACTCTCCCACACTCAGCTCTCACAGCTCCTCAACATGTTTCTCCATCATTTTTTCTTGATCACAACATAGTCTGTCCTGGCATGGTTAAAAGATGTTTCTCCTGAGTGGATCACTTATACATATATAAAGCCTCTTGAGTCCAATAAACGCTGCTTTTCTTTCACTGTGGATCTTGTCTTAGTAGACTTTAAAGGATTAATATAAAACTAAACCCAAAATGTGCCCAGTAGCTCAAAGACTTAAAAAGAACAGTGTAAAGAAAAAGTGAGTAAAGCTTTAAGGACTGATTAAGCCAAACACTGCATCCTAAATAAATTTCAAGAAGCCACTCAAGGCTTCCTCAGAAAGCATATATAATTTCAATTTTACTGTTGTATATTATTAATAATTTTAGAACACTACTTTGGTACTTACAAGGTTAATATCATAGCTGTTTTAAAGTTCATGCTGAAGCTAGATAACATACTTCATGGCAGCAAAGCTTCAAACACATTTCTTGCAACATTAGCTGCATTTAAAAGTATAATCTTATGCTGCTTGCTCTTTTTCAGCAACATTTCAGAATAATTGGAGAGTGCATGTATTTACAGTGGAAAAAATAACATACACTATTAACACTGCTTATGATGCTTATCGTTGCTTCAGATGCAAATTCTGAAAAAATATTGACAAAACTCATGTTCTAAATATATCGTCATTAAATAGGAAGCATCTGAGCTTGTAGGACTCATAACCACATGCTGAGATATTTTTAAAACATACCAACAAATAGATTCAGATCAAGCTAATGTTCTTAAAAAATATATATATATATAAAATTCTTTTTTAAAATGGATTACAATGGGTGCTTCATCTAAGACACTATCGACTTAATTTACTTGATAAAAATCCCAGTGAATTCAATATGAATTGACTGGACAGCTTTGCCTGAAACTGGTTTGGGTTCTTCTGTTTAGTTTTGGTTTTGTTTCTTTGGGTGTTTTGTTGTTTGGTTGGTTTTTTTTACTGAGGATCTGAGCATTCAGATTCCCACTTAAGATCTATCAAGCCTGGTGCCCAAACATGAGAAATGATACCTAATTCTCATCAGCTACCTTAGGAGAGTTTCACTGCTAAGCTGGAGAACACTCGTGTGTTCTGCACTCACTCTTTAGAAAATCTTAATCAAAAGATTACTCTTTAAAGGCAGCCAGTGTTGCAGGAAATCTTACTGGAGCTTTGCTCTCCTTAAGTACATTATCTCGCTGGAGTCCAAACTTAAAAGGTTAAGATGTTGACCTTGGCTTTACACTACAGATACTGTTCTACAAGTACAGAAAATTATGTTTTCTTAAAAGAGAATGAAGAAAAACAACTTTTGGACTTCAGAACAGTAGTACAAGTAAAACACTTCCAAAGGCATCTTCTCTAAAGAACAAGAAAAGCTTAAGTTCAGCCCTTCTGAATAATCCTGACACACGTGTACCACACTTTTTTGGGAAATACTTTGTGTGCTTATATCTCTCTCTACACAGGTGTAGATTAAGAATGTGCCTAATTATTTGCTTTTGAGTCTAGATGTACCCAAATATGTCTCAAGTGCTCTGAATCATGGCCTGAGCGCATAACTTCAGCAGTCTACTTTTGGCCAATCATACACAGATTGTAAAGACTTTGCACGTGTAGCTAGTACACAATGAGCACAATCATAATTAAAACTTCTGAAGAAGAGTTCTTTGTGTATAACATATTCAGGACTGACTGCTGGGTTTGGTGTTTTGTGTCTGGGGCTTTCAGTCTATTTCAAGTGAAAATATATAATTCCAGGCCACTCTTGCAATACATCACAGTCATTTTCTGCACTTTAGTTGTTTTTCTCTCCATTTTTCCCACAAAATAAAACATCATTACAGCAGGTTTAAAGTGCACTTTAGTGGCTGCAATCTTCCCATGCTATTCTTTAATATTTCATCATTAAATAGCAAAATAACCTGATATGATCCTAATTTAGTGCCAATTACACTGCATTGATCAAAGTGACCTTTTCATACTGGAGCACAAAAATCAATCCCGCTGTACAACAAATGTCAGGGGGATGAGAGCAACATATAATCTGTGACAATCAAAACATTACTTACAAATGAAATCACCAATGACCTGCATGCCAAGGCAATTTCTGCATAATGTGCACTGGTTTTGTTTGCAGCTTTTGTTGGGATTTTTTGTTTTGTTCCCTAGTGTCTGCTGCCAGACATAGTTGAGCTATTTCATAATTTCACTGACAATGCTGAAAATGGTCGAAGCTCTATGATTGGTAACAAAATAACCACGCAAAGTGACTAAATCTGTTATGCATCTTTAATGTTCAGTGAAGGGTGGTCTTCTGTGGACCAAACAGTCTGCCTACTGACAACGCTCCTGTGCCGAAGTTTGGTGATATTCCCAAACACAGCCAAAATTACTAGGTTAGCTATGGAAAGGAGAAACACAAATGACTGCTCAGGTATCCTCACTGTTCTGCCACCCTCCAAACCAGGGTTTGACTTAGATATTATCTCTATGAAATTAACAACAAAAATATGGTGACATTCATGTTGTCTGGATTTCACTCATTACCTTTATGTCAGGTTTAGGGTCCAAACAGGGGGGCAATTGGATGCACAGGCAATATTGTCTACCAACAGCAGACACTTGAACTACATGTGTCTGTAATTAATAAGATAAAAATTACTTCAGGTCAATTTTCAGGGTGATTTTTTTTTTTTTTAGCTGTCTTTTAATCACATAATAAAGCTAGCTAAACTTCAGTTTGTTTTGATTTTTGTTTGTAATTCAACAGGGGTGATCCTCCCCAGTGAAAAAATCCTTACATACACTCAACAAAATGTAAACTGATTCATGAATCTGCAATTCATTAATCAAACTACAAAACAAGGTAGATAAACAACCTCATTTAAATCCACACTTATCAGTCATTTCACTGTTGTGAGCCTATCCCAACATAGTAAGATCTGAAACTATATTTAAAATGTTGGAGTCTTCCTCAAGCATGTAAACTGTTGGCGTCTTGGGGTCTTTAAGCATGTAGACTTCCAGCGTGTAAACCACTGAGGTCTTGAAGCATTTAGACCTACAGAAACAGCTGGGACTCGACAAGAAGAAAATCCATGTCCTCCAGTGCCTGAATAAGACTTACAGGATATGGGAGCTGAGATCTGCCTATGGCATCTTGTGAGGTCTTGGCCAAGGAATTTAACTTCTTTGCATATAGGTCGCTTCCCTGTAAAATAGAGGTAGTATTTATACTTCACTATTGGCCTTTGTTGTCCTTTTAGATCTCAGCCGGATGATCCTGGATGACAATTTAACGAGAGACTGTTTTTTAAGTAGTTGTGTCATAACCTTATTCAAGATAAGGAGTGGGATCTTGAAACACATTGAGTTCAAATACTTTGAAAAAGTTTCACTGTATTTTGCAAACATGCTTGGTAAAGGATTATCTCCCAAGAACTGAGGTAATTCCCCAGAACTGGTGTTGTGTTTTTTTGTTTGTTTTGTTTTGTTCTGTAGTCTGTTCCCTGGAGAGAAAGTGTTCACATTTAAACAATTTGTCCGTAAGAAAAATCTCCAAGGCCTGAATATTTTCCCTGCTCATGCACACTAATCTGCTAATCAACCAAGAATGAGAGAGCATGGGAAAATCTGACTCCTAATATTGGTCTCAAAAGCACTCGTTCTTCCAGATGCTTTAAATTCAGATCTAAAATAGACAAAAAATAATTAGGGGGAATGATTCTCAGAGTTTTATCATCCCTATTACTGCTTGGGGGGTCACAAAACATTTCTTTTTGTAGCATTTCACTGATAATGTGACTGTACAATCTTAGATAGGAATACCTAACAAAGAGAAGCTAGCTATGCTTTCTACCTCAAAAGTGAATTAAACCTTTGGTGCAGACCTGAGAGCCTCAGGGCCCTCTGCATCAGTGTTAAAGAACCCTTTGGGGCCCTAAAGAAAAAAGCTATCATTTGGGGGCTTTCATATAATTTATTTTCCTTGCTAATTTCCAGTCTTGTTTGCTAGAGAGACAGTACATGTTTCACTTACCAAGCTGATAAAACTGTGGTTCTTTCTCCTGCCTATATAACAAGATCTCTCTTTCTCAAAGGTCCATTAGCAAACATGATTTATGACTGACACTTTCACAACTCTGTATGAAGCCTTGGTAGAGAACTAAATATATATTCAATATTCAATAATATTCAAGACCTGCTTATGAACCAAATGTAATTCATTTCACACTGATGCAAAATTAGTTTCAGACTAATGTAAAGGAGCAGTATGGGCAGACTGATAAGGTGACTCCCTTATTTTTAACACGTTCTTCAATGCCATTTGTATCTTAACAGCCTCACTATAAATTACATTATTAAGTTTTATACTTTTCTGTATGTTTGATGCATTTACCCAAATGCAGGTGTCTTTTTGTATACTTTTTCAGATGTTCAGAACTGAATCGATTATTTGGAGTAATTGCTATTTCCAAAGACAATTTTTTCAGAGTTAAGCTGTTATGCAAACATGAACTAACAAAGTAAGGATGAATATATAGATCTGAACAAAGCAAATTTTTCCCGCCAGCATATGAAAACTGTGAAGTATACTGACCATTAAAGAACCAGTCAAACAGATTCATGAACTCATAATTTCTGGCAGATATGTTCAATATTTTGCACCACTACATTCAAAATATTGGTTCAAAACAGCTGCCCCTACTCAACTTCTAGCTTGTCCAGCTCATTCTTTTAAAGTGAGATCATTACTTTCTTTCAGCAATTACCTTGAGCCATGAGTAGAAATGGGAGACATTTTGTCTGCTGTAACCAAAACCAATTAGTATTTTGACTGATCCTGACATTTTAATGATAGATACTTTATTACATTAAAGAATTACAAATAGGAATATACTACATAATGGAACATACAGCTCAGTGTAAAATGCACAGTGTTTATTGAATAAAATAAGATTTTATATAGGTACAGACGTATACATATTTATATGTCTTAACATATAGCCTACAATATAGACAGTAGGTGTCTCAGGTACAAAGAGCATTTCATTCCACAATAAAATATAAGCAAAATTGTATGAAGAAGAAGAAAAATTTTAAGTTTGACCTATCAATATTCAGTACAGCTTATCACAAGGTCTAAGCTCTTACTTAACTTGTTGCTACACAGACTTGGCCAATATGTGCAATGTGATCACTGATCAGTAAAACATAGTGTAAACTGTGAATTTAGATGACAATTCAGGGCTAACACTGAAATCAGGGCTGAAAAGAAGGAATGCATCCAATAATAACTCCTTAAGTAGCAGGAGGCAAATAAATGAAATGTAAATTATTTTTTAATTAAATAAACATATATTACCCTTACACTTTAATACACTATGTAGCCTAACTGAACATCCAACAAAGTTTTGAATATTTAAGCCATAGATTGCCAGTGCTGCATTCCTCTCTCTTGGGCAATACATTACCACTGTGCTGGGTAATGCTATTTCCAAAGCTTTTATTTTTTGGCATAAGAAGTACTTAAATTATTACGTTTCTATTGATTCACAATAGCACAATTTCTATGAACATCTGATTTCCTTCTTATCTGTATTCTTCTAAATCTACATCCAAATCTATGTCTAAACATATGTCCAAATTGCCTTCGGAAATATAATGCTTCAACAGTACAAAAAACTAATTGTTTGTCTACTCTGATTATAAATCATACCTTATTAGAGAAAATCAAATTTTCTGTGATCCCAGAATGGAAAATTATTAACTTAATTCTTTACAAATTGCACTGGAGATAATATCTCATAATCCATTAAGAACATCTTACTCAATGTCTATCACTGTAATGTAAAGCACACTGATAACAGTATGCATATTGCTGATTAAAGAGCACTGCTACAGCAGTCTAT
The DNA here is from genome assembly GCF_020740795.1 of Apus apus. Taxonomy (NCBI): domain Eukaryota; kingdom Metazoa; phylum Chordata; class Aves; order Apodiformes; family Apodidae; genus Apus; species Apus apus. The sequence continues at coordinate 60,967,726 of NC_067283.1, forward strand.
ACAAATTTCAATGAACTTAAAATTAATAGATTGCTAATGTACCAAGCAACCAATTTTATTAAAGGGGAAGAGCTGAGGTATTTTGCATGCGTAAGAATCTGAGTCAAAATGTATTAGCACCCATAAGTTTTAAAGTACAATAAAGTAATATCGCACATGTAATTAGATAAACTAACTTAACTTAAATATGTATATAGAGGGTTACAGTTCATTTGACCCAACCTAAATGTTGTGTGCTTCATTGGGAAGATTCTTACCAACTTCATTGGGCTTCTTGGAAGACCTTTGCAGTCTGGTATTACATCTTCTCTTTAAAAAACAAAACAAAACAAAAAAACAACACCAAAAAACCCAAACAAACAAAAGCCCACATAAACAGCATTTTAAAAATAAAGGATAGCTTTGATAGGAAATTAATAAGACATCTCACGCTTACTGTTGTGCTTTGAGCATGTATTGAAATGAGTTTGTTGCATGTATATTTATGTACTAGAAAATCCTAACTGACCTGGAGCACATTAAGTGATTATGGTGTGCAATTCAACAAATTCCAGAAACATGTTTCAAGTCCCAGAGTCAGACACATGCTGTTCAACTGTTTATGCACTGTGAAAAACTGCTGTATGACAAGCATGCAGAATAAAACTATTCTTATCAAGAGGGTAAGCAGTTTTGTGTTTTCTGCCAAACTGATTTTCCAATCTATCTCCATCACAGTGTGTGTTCTAAACAGTTCCTTAAATTCCTGATGAACTACAAGTAATTCAGGAATGGAAATAAGTCTGGAATACTTTCTATCTAGTAATTTTTTAAAGCTGTAAAATAGTTCTTCCTTTATATAAGATATCACTTGCATCAGGAAATTAGTATTCCTGAGCAGAAGTAACCACGCTTCCTTGGTAAATGTAAAAAAAATGTTAATTACATGAAATAAATTCCTACTTTCAAGACCAAGAGGTGGTACTTTTTAAAGAAGTCACCTTTCCAGTCATACAAAGTCTTCTTCCATTCTGAGCATAGTGAGCTATTCTAAGATTTCCATTTGTTTAAGAAAATAGGTCTAAATTGATTAAACTAATCCTTTTATTATAACTGCTCTTTTTAAAGACAACTGCTGATTGCATGCCCCTTTTGTAGCTGTAGCTGAGCCTGAGATAGTACAAAATAACCATCTTGCCAGTTGTTGCAACTATTTGTTCATTCTTTAATTAAACATAATATATAAAGTCATATAATTTACATCTAATTGGGAAACATCTTTAGTCAGAAGGGCGCATGGTCTGATGGCATAAGTAGAGACTTGGATGTCAATAGATCTTGAGTTATGGTGCCACTGTTCTGGAGAATCATGGCTGGCCTTGCAAAGCTAACTTAGTCTTCTGTTTTAAGAACATCATATACTTACAGAGGACATTTTCAGTTAACCACTGACTTCATGAGTGTGTTGTGAGAACTGGTTAATGGCTATGTAGTGAAGACCTTAAAGACAAAACAAAACAAAGTACTGACTTGCAGGAGCAGCATGCTGGGATAACAGCAAGGTTTGGTAAGGCTAGCCTGAAATAAAGCAGAAGAAGGCCTGTAGCTGAAGGCTTGTCTTAAAAAAACCCACGGATAATACAGAAACTGGTGCTTCACAGTTGCGATGTGGTTTGACAGATAGTTTTGTTTCATTGTAGAGTTGAATTTTAAATATAATAATCCAACTCCATTGAATAAAAGGAGTAGGTTTAACCAAGGAGAGATCAGGAGTCACTCAAACATCACAGCCATGCTCAGTGGAAGAGAAGAATGGGGTTGAAGAAGTCCTCTCCACACTAGCTGAACACAAATAAAAAGGTTGTTAACTGAATCTCCAGCAGATCTAATACTGCCTCACAGTACATTCAAAAGCAACTGTTTTAACTGAATGTTGTTGGGCCTGGGAGAAGGAACACACAGCTTTATTCAATTCTTTCTACAAACACTTTCTTGACAAGACGCAAGCATCATTATTTGACCAAATCTGTCATTCGTAGTTGAGCAGGTGAAAGAAAACATTTATGTTTTCATTTATCGCTCATTTATGTTTTAAACTGCAAGTATGAAGGAAAACTGGTGACACAATGCAGATCATCAACCACTATACTCTAACCTTCTCTGTACATATAGCAACCCTGCTCTTTTTTTTAAAGTCATATTAAATGTATGCCTAAAACAGGCATATCTGTTATTCCATAGAGCTCCAAAACCGACTGTTTTACCACAGGGAGAAGCCTTTACGTAAGCAGAAATTGGATGCTAATGAGTCCTTATGTCATGTAACAGGCCAAACTTTTTCTAAGATATGCAGTATACTTTCAAAATTCTATATTATTGCAAAATCTCAGACTGCTCTTCAATCTGTCTCTTTTTTTCCTCAGAAAGACCCAAAAGGAGGAAACTTTAATAGCAAAGGAACAATCTATTATTATCTGGTATACCTATTATCAGCAGCGCACTTAACTAAAAAGGCCAGCATCCATGCTGCAGTCTAAGTTAATCTCTTGCTTTTCTGATGGAGAGCTCTTTTTCTCAAGCAAAGGAAAAAGAATTAAGGTAAAATATGCCCAAAGGTCCTTTTATTGCATATAAAAATTAACCAGGACCCTTTTCCCACACATGGGAATTCACATGCTGTTAAATTCAAGACAACGAAAATGACTGCTTGTGTGCTGACAGAGAAGTGGCACCTGTATTTTGGGGATAATAACTTTCTCATAATTAGACTAAAGCTTTATCAGCCATGAAATTTTTAGATTTTTCTTTTTTTCTTTTACACATTATTCCTTCTGGTGTTCACATGTTTTAATGTTTTGCTCTCCAGGCACACTTTTTCCAAGGAAATTTTCTGCAGCTAAAGAGAATTTGTCAGAATCTGGTAAACTTACACAGCAAACCACTCTTATGTACAAGTGTTTTACAAGGTAGACAGTTCACTGATATCCAGAGAAAATGCAGAAGTGCCACAGAAACAGAACCTTCTCCATACACCATGCTCTGCCACTCTGAAAATTAAACACTAACTAAAGCACAGTGTAAAGTCAGGCAATTAGCAGACCTCTATGCTCTGCAGCTTGACCCTGTATTATCCTGGATGCCACAGTGTGAATCAAACCCATTACTAACTCAAGTACATGTACATATAGCACATACCCAAGCCTCAACTCACTGGAAGCTGCCAAACTTCTAGTTATCAAAAGTTGCAAGTTAACAAACCAACACGTTTCCTTTGAATAGGTCACCAGGCCTTTGACCCCTGTGCATGCAGGAGCTGGACTTTCTGTTGGGGACAGATACTAATGCTGAAGAAATAAGACTGAAAAGCAGACAGAATATGATTTTGCAGGTGACGTCACTATTGCACTAAACCCTCATTTGGTCTTTTTCACTCCACTTCTCTACTCTTACTACACGTAGCTAAATATCTAAGCTGAGAATACAGGAATGCTGGAACACATGAAAATTAGCATTCCTTAAAGAGATATAGACTGAAACAGAATTCTGAACTGAATTAGAGAGGAAAATTAATGACAGCATTCAAGTTATGACCATCAGGGGCTTGAATGCCAGTTTTTGACTAGTACTACATTAAGAAACACTAGTCACACCTTGCCCTTAATCCCAGAACATCCCCTTTCCAGCTCATTCCTTGTGATCAACTGATTTCTTCCAAGCAGACCCTAAAAAACCATTACTAGCACTAAAAAATCTCTATAATGGATTTTGAGAAAGTAGAACTAGTTATTGAATGTTATGCAGCTCACTGCAGACTACTTGGTATCTTCTGGGGACAGTTTTCCCTGTCTTCTAACCTACCTCCTTGCAGCCAGAACCTCACACAAGATAAGAGATGAGACATCTCCCGCTAGACCAGGTTGCTCCAAGCCCATTCAACCTGGCCTTGAATACTTTCAGGGATGAGACATCCACAACTTCCCTTGGCAACATGTTCCAGTGTCTCATCACCTTCACACTAAAGAATTTCTTCCTGATGTCTAACCCAAATCTCCTCTCTTCCAGTTTTAATTAATTATCCCTTGTCCTCTTGCTACAAGCCCTTCAAAGAGTTGCAAGGTAAAGTTCTTTTCTACTTACTGGTTTCTGAAGTAAAAGGTTTGAGAAAACAGCCAAGCATTATTAAACTCACACTTTGAAACAAAAAATAAATCAGAACCACTGATTATCTGTTTTAATTCCACCAAAAAAATTTTATATGAAACTGCATTTTCATTGATTGGAAAATATATCACTTTTTCCTGATACTTCATTCACACATTATTAGATCTGGCCAGGAATTTTCTGATTAAATTGATTCATCACACTCGGATCTTTCCAGTCAGTTCATTCAAAAAAGATTTGCATCTTCAGAATGGAAATTCTGGTGAAAATACACCTTCACCAACACAGACCAATCAATAGACCACCAGAATGGGCCCTTGGTTTTCACCTGGAAGACCTGGCTTCAAGTCAGGCTTTGCAGAAGTCAGGCAAGAAACCTGAGACTACATTTTAGGCAAGCGTCTGAAAATCCATCTCCAAAGAATGAGCAGGTTTCTCTCTTTCTATAGAAACACTTGTCCCCAGACACTTTTGAAATGCAGAAAAAAATGAGATATTTCAGAAACATTTAGAATTTTTTTGTAAAATCAACTCATAAAACTTCAAGGAAACTTTTCAACTTTCTCATTAGATAGGTTGAAGTTAATTGGTCAATTAATAACTTTCTCAAAGCAGCATGGATTTCAGTAGTGCAGTTTACATTCTTTCTGGGTTCTTCCTACACAAAAACATAGAATTACTAATTACTGTGTTGATGGAAAAAGGAAAAAAATAAATGCAGTGTTACAGAACACCGTGTAATAAAGTCACAATTTTGCACTAACCTTTACCCTTTGGAGCACAGAAATCATGATGAAAATCTGCATTGCACTGCTGTGGCCTCAGAACCCTAAGAGTTCCATAAAATTGTGGGGTTTAAGTATCTGGTTGTGCTTCAGGTCTTAGTATTCAAAACATCTACACTTCTTTAAATCTAAAAATTTAAATGGTAATAAAAGTAAATAAACAAAGAATCTACTTCTTCTTAATCATGCAAATCAAGTCTCAGCCAGGTTTGTGAGAAATAGGAATGGAAAGCAAAAAGAAATGCTATCCAACCCTGACAGGTGAGTCAGAATAGTTTTGACTGAACCACCGAGATACAATTTCATGACTATAATGTATGTGAATAATGCCCTCCACCAGCATCAGCCTCTGGTGACAGGTGAGTCAGTGGAACGATGCCAGTTCATCCCAGATGATGCTGTGAGTTCACTGATGTATTAAAATTACAGTTTAATTCTTAAAAATCAGCTCCCGAATGTGGGCCAAACCCAGGACATGGCATAAATAGAAGCATATCATAGTTTGGAAGAAAAACATGCCTTAATTTGCAAATCTCTTTTCAGCCTGCACTTTGTAATTAAGTGGTGGTGGTCACCAGGCAGCATACATTTCCTTTAGACAAAAATGCACATGGTCCAACACAGTAGCAAGCCCAAGCACAGCATTGTGAGGCAAGTCAAAAGGGAAGATATATTCAGAATGAAGAACAGTGGAGGAAAACAAACAAAAAGAGAGCTAGAACTGCTTCTTACCAACTTTACAACCAGTAGTGAAAGACATGCATCCTGCACAGATCCTCCCTTTCCTGGAGGGGGGTGCGGGCCCCCATCCCAACTTGTCCCCCCCGCCGGCGCACCTGCCGGCCACGCCAGCTAGGTCCAGCTGACGTCCCTGCTGCCGGCGGGGTAGCTGGGATCAGGGGAATTAGTTCTGCTTGCCCTGGGAGGCCAGCCCAGCCACCACGATTTCTATTCAAAATCCCTTCCACCGCTCAAGCTCAACTGGAACCATTTAGTACCCACATTGTTCTGCGGTTTTTATTTGTTTCCTTCCACTCAAGCACACGTTAAAAAAGGCGACCCCCCAGCAGTCTTTTTTTTAACCCCTTTTCACATGACTAAGCGATTATCTTCTTCCTAATCAAAGAGACAGATGAAAAGAGTTTATTAATAAAAGTTCCCCTTCAGGAAGATTGGAAATGAATGATTAGTAAAATACACCCAATTTTACTTATAGACCCCCCTCATAGAGAGGCATCTGTGAAGGGAAGAGAAGCCAGAATAGTGGTGGGGACTCAGGCATCTGGAAGTTGTTTGCGATATGGATTAGGAGTCAGGCTGCACGCAGATACTGGCCTCCAGTCACAAAAGCTTGTTCTGTGGAGGGGAAAAAAATATGCTGCTTGTTTACAGTGCTACTTTTTCCCTTTGCTTGTTATCTGTTTTATTTCTTCCCTCTCCCCCTTCTCCCCACCCCATTCTTGTGCAATTATGTCTGCACAGATATGCCAGCTGGTGGGGCTTGTTAACCATACCCACCACGCCAGTGTCTAGGAAAAGCAGAGAAGGAGCTGGGAGCTGGGCAAACAACACCTCATTGTGCTCAGGACTGGGGCATTATCTGCTCCCTGTTGCCAGGGCCCACTGATCAAACTGGGAAAAACCCCAGCACTGGAGAAAGCAGACCAAAGATACACGTCTTCAGCTTGTACTGTATCTGCCAGCATATTGAAAAAAGAGATAAGTCACAGATGCAAAAAACTCCAAGGGGTTTTAGTAAAGAAAATATCTGAAACTTGAAGGAAGTTTTAAGAGTGGTATTTTCCACACAGATCTGGTTTTACCAGCATAAATCTAAGATGATCACATTATTTACAAGGGTTCGAACCAGATTTAAAAAAAATAAATCGTATGAAACCTGACAACCATTCGAGTAAATAATTATATCATGCTTGTCTTATGAAATAAATACTAAATGCAGATATACTACTTTTAAATCTTTCTAATGATATGCTTTCCCACAACTTTCTAGCTGTTAAGTCAAATTTTTAGACTCAAAATCAAATAAGCAAAGAAGTAAAAGACAATATTACTTAAATTGTGTGTGTGCACACTAGGATTTACATTAACACAGTATCCCACCTGAGTATGACTGGGCACAGCATCAGTGCTTTAGATCTTCAATTCATCCAGTTCCCCTGGACTCAGAAGAAATAAACTCAAACCACTAAACCACTTCAAAAAACATCTAAGGAAATGTTCAAAACCAAAATTATTATTTTCAACTTGATTGCTTTCAAAATTCAGATTCAGATCCAAAACCAGTTCCAAATGCCATGTTCCAAAGAGGAGAAATGTCTACCCTCTCACGTCTCCATTTGGAAGAAAACGCATCATGAACCAAGGGCTTTTCTTTTAACTCATTTTTTAGCAACGATGGAATCAGACATTAAGCTGCCTCTCAAACTCAACATTTTCTGGGAATTTTTCTGAATAAATTCATTTAGGAGGTGAAGGAATATATTTCTCAGGAAAGCAGATTTTTGTGCAAGCATCTTTCTGAATCTGTCAGCAATTTTGATTAAAGAAAAAAGCAAAAGAGGAAAACTAATTGAAAGGCAGTACCACAAAATCATTCAAACATCTCCATGTAATTACAATTACAGTAGCAACACGGTAGGAGTGTACTACTGCTACAGCAGTAAATAAAGCAGACTATTGCAGTAAATCCAAAATTATTAGATTTGAACTCCTGACACTGGGTATTCATTTTAGGCCTACTGGATTGTATTAGATATGTATTTTAAGCCTCTTAAATCCTTATACATTAGATTTATAGGGAATCTCTTCTTTTAGAGAAAGGACTGAAGAAAAAACCTACCTTGTAAACAACATTCTTAATGTCATTTCTGTATGTCATTTTACAAAAAAATAATATTTTAAAATTATAAACATTTGTTTCCACATAACATAATTATGAAAAAGGCTGGTGTAACACAGGTTTCCTTAGGATGGATTTAAGATGATCCCAAGAAAAACCAGTAGAGTGGATTTCAGCAGTCACTGCTCATTAGTGCCAGCAAAGTTTTAAAATAACACCTCACTGTCACACATTCCATATCTGTTACTATTTAGAGAAGTCTTTTTAAAGTATTAGTAGTTTTGCTTGCATCAGTCTTCCATGGCAGCATGCAAGCCTTCTTGAAACTAAAAATAACAACACATTTAAAGCACATATAAAAACATTAAATACTTATCTATGTATACAAACTATGTATTATAAACTCAATATATTATTTTGTATCCTCCCAGATACACCCATCTTGTAAATCATCTCTTAACAGAAAATAGCTACTCCCTTCCCTTCACTAGTACAAACTCCTTTTCCTTACTGCAAGACCCACAAAGCTAAACCAGTCCTCAACCTGGAACTGAGATGAAATAGTGCCCAACTAGTGCCATATATTCAAACTACTAAAACTGTGGAAAGTTTCATAACTGAAGGGAAAAAAGAAAACATTGTCTCAGTAAGTCCTTGTTCAGGTTCCTGTGAAGAAGCCCCAGGGGAAGGGAGAAAAGGCTGGGTTTTGCCATGGTGCACTTTGGTGGTGTTAACATCACAATATGTCTGTTTCAGACAGAGTGCAGGTCAAATAATGACAGGTTTGCAAAGCATAAAATCAATAACCATACGCACAAATGTTCAGGCATCCATGACAATCTTACCTTCATTAGGCCTTCCCTGTGTTCAACACATACACCACAGGGGTTCCCACGAACACCATTTTAAAAATAACAATTTATAACAATTTATATGAATCACAGAATATTAGAATAGTTTGGGTTGGAAGGACCCTCTAGAGGTCATCTAGTCCAACAGCCCTGCAGTAAGTAGGGACATAATCAACCAGATCAGGTTGTACAGAGCCCCATCCAACTTGACCTTGAATATTTCCAGGGATGGGACCTTCACCACCTCTCTGGGAAACCTGTTCCAGTGTTTCACCACCTTCATTGTAAAAACTTTCTTCCTACAGCTAGTCTGAATCTATCCTATTTCAGTTTAAAACTATTACCCTTGTTCTTTCACAATGGGCCCTGCTAAAATGTTTGTCCCCTCCTTTCTTATAGGCCCCCTTTAAATATTAAAAGGCTGCTATAAAGTCTCCCCAGAGACTTCTCTTCTTCAGGCTGAACAGCCCCGACTCTCAGCATTTCCTCATAGGAGAAGCTCTGATAATTTTTGTGGCCTTCCTCTGGATCTGCACCTACAGGTCCATATCTTTCTTGTGTTGAGGACTTCAGAGCTGGATGCAGTAATCCAGGTGCTGAGGACTCCAGAGCATTGCACAGGGGAAGAATCATCTCCCTTGGCCATACTTCTTTTGATGCCACCCAGGATACAGTTGGCTTTCTGGGCTCTGAGTGCGCATTGCTGGCTCATGTCCAGCTTTTCATCCACCAGTACCCCCAAATCTTACTCCATAAGGTTGCTCTCAATCCCTTTGTCCCCTAGACTGTATTCATACTGAGGATTGCCTCAACCCAGGTGCAGAACCTTGCAGCTTGGTGTCATCTGCAAACTTGCTGAGGGTGAACTCAATCCCACTGTGTCACTGATGAAGATATTAAACAACACTGGTCCCAGTACAGACCTCTGAGGGAAATCATTTGTTACCCATCTCCATCTGGGCATCAAGAAATTGACCACTACTTTCTGGATGCAACCATCCAACCAACTCCTCATCCACCAAACAACACACCCATCAAATACGTATCTCCCCAATTTAGAGAGAAGGATGCAACAGGAGATCACGTTGAAGGTCTTACAGAAGTCCAAATAGATGACATCCATAGCTCTTCCCTTGTCCATTGTTGCAGTCACTCCAACAGTGACTATGAGTGCTTTTTTTTTTTTTTGTGAGAAAGCATTGTATCTATTAAAAAAATACAGTGGTTGAAAACATAGAAGATAGCATCAACTTTTGTATCAAAAATAGGTTTAGGTTTCGTCTTTGTGCTTTTCTACTGATAAAATACACATTTAATAGGACAAGAGTCATGTTTGAGTTGATCACTAACTTTACAGTTCTTGAGTTTATTAAGTTGTATCATCTTATGCCAAGAGAAACCTTCTCAGAAGTGTATCAAGAGAACCATTTTTAGGAGTGATTTATAGCAGCTAAAAATACACCTTGTTCTTTGAAGCCATCTAGCCAAGGCATTTACAGAATTTGCACTGTAAGAAATAAACCAACCTTACACTTTTGTTAAATAGGAGTTCTAAATACAGCAAGGATCAAGGACGCCTGTGATTAAAAAAAATTGTCTCACTTTATTCTCTTTAATTCTTTGTTGCTGGTTTTAGGCATACATAAATTTGGACACATGCAGTTACACGCATGTCTTTAGAGATGCAGACTTCAATTGGGTATAGCCATATGCAATTCATGTAATTTTTTACATGCTACCAAAAAGTTGATTTTGTGTATTTAAGTGGTAGATTAAGCGGGTTTTTTTGCATTTTCCCTTCTATGAAATGAAGACTCTACGAGGGTAACATGTAAATATCACTTGAAGTTACACATGGGAGTCTGTCCTTATGGCCTTCTAGAAAAGGATTTAAAAATAAATTAAAAAATTGGGCTCTTAATTCCTTAACAAATCTTGTTTAAAAATTGATTACTGTCAGTATGTAATTGAACAATCTGTTTTTAAATATAGTGATGAAGGAGACAAACCCTTATGTCTTTTTTGACCCGTCCTCCCATGATCATGAGCATAAAGAGTACATATTGCCTTTCTGAACTCCTTTTATGGACTACCAGCAGAATGGCTTTTGCATTGTACCTCTTTATATAGTCTTCACATTAGTTAGCATACCATGAGTGCTATTTAAAGTCAAGCTAATGTGATAAAATTTCATTTTTTGTACTTTTTTGTCTCTATCCCCACACAATATTATATACCAAAATATTTTCACTTGTCTGCAGTTACATTAATCTTGCAAGCAGGAAAAAATAAATTAAAGACATTTTTCTATGGGAAGAACAGATTATTCTCCATTCCTGCAATAGTGCAAACTATAACCCTGTTACAGTGCCTGTGGTTAGTTGTGTGTGCTTGTCAATGTGTATGATTCTGAACATCTTCTAAATGCAACTTCAATGCTGCATTTCTTGGATAAGACTGTTTCATTTTGGGACAATAACCATTGCATAGACTCTAACACTTTTCCTACATTATTATACGTACTCTTATATGTAATTTTAAGACAGAAATCAACAAACAGCAATGTGGTTTTGCTTGTCTGTGATATTTCTCCCAGTGAAAAACTGTCAGCTGAAAAGTCCAGAGAAAATTGGCAGATTACAGGACTAACAGATGTGCTCAACCCATTTCAGCTTATACAAATAGGCTTCTTTTCACCATCATCAATGTGAGTGCTTATGGAGAATCTCTCTTTTCCAGTGAAGAAACAAGACCATGTATTAATACCATTTATTGTTAACTTTCATCCAACATCCACAGTTTATCCTCTGTTTCTCTGTGGTCTGAGTTAATATATTCACTCAGAATAAATACACTACAAGAATTCTGAAGTTTTTAACTACATCTCAAATGCAAGAAATACAAAGAGCAAAACCAAACCATCTACTTCCTACTGCTCAAATGCCCCACTGTATAAGTGACACTTGACTCTGCCATCTAAAAAAACAAATAAATCAAAATTTACAAGGAAAGCCAATCAATAAATGAAGTGTCGCCGATCAGTGGCGGTGCTGGCAAGGTGACATTCCATTATCCTGCTAGGAGCCCTGCAATCACACCCAGGGAGCTGCAGAGCGACCAGCTCCAGGGCAGCTTGCACCTTCCTTCCCTGCCCTGACCCTGCAACACCCCTTCCTCCAAACCCACTGCTGGCCCCTCGTCCGTGTCTGGTTCCATCCCGGAGCGCGGGGCGGAGGGGCTGGCTGTTGTGATGGCGTGGTGTCACTTGGGCTTGGTGACAGCTGGTTCTCCGCAGACAGCGCTGTCAGGGAATCACACACTTCCACATGTAAGAGCGAAATTAACTTCTGTTAGTCTGACATTTTCAGCAATCAATACTCACAGGGTCCTTGTCTCCGGGATCAAAATTCATAAATCAAAAGCAGAAAGCATGAAATAAGGTATTTGATAAATCCATTAACTGCAGTGGAAGTGTACTTCTGTCACAGAGTTTAAAGACTACAGTAGTGCTGGCAAAAGGGGGAGAAATCTAACAAACACATTAAGTGAAGTGCTGGATGGTTGTGTTTGTTTGAATACACAGGCCAATTTCACCAGCTGAAGGGCTTTATGCCTGGGCAGAACACAACTTGGCTTCACTGGACTCCACGCTGCGCACGCTGCCTTCAGGAGGCAGAAAGCCACCAACTAACCATTTTCTGAGGGCAAACCTCCCACTCCACAGAAATTAATGTTTAAGACAGAAGTGCATTGCAAAACTAAATGCCACTGTAAACCACTCTGAATGCACTAAGACTGCATTAACTTAATGTGCAGGTCATTGTTTTTAAAAGTTACAAGCAAGTCCAAAGTACAGGTAAGCGTCAAGAAGACTTTTGTTATGTCTTGCAGGCCAAACATCCAGCTGTCTCCTACAGCCCAATGACCACCTGTCAGTACCACTGGGTGCCCACTAAATCCATTCATTCACCTTTCCACACTTGAGGCAAGGATGACTGCAAAAGTCAATAGAGGCTGAAGAGCAGTGCATGTCCTCTTCCCTGTTCACATGCACAGCCCTAATTGAGAATGGGCGGTGCAATCCAAGGCTCGGGCTACTGGAAAGGTCTGTGGAACTTCTAGAGTGATGGTTTACATGATGAAAAATACAAACAAATAAGTCTCCAAAAACTGTATGCCTCCATTTCTCAGCTGGTAACTGCAAAAGAATCAAATAATAGCCCTTGACAACAAAAAAGAAAGGTCTGGTCTGTACTGTTTCTGAAACCTCTTACTATCACTTTATCCTGAAGGCCTTTCTTTGGTGCTTTTAACACAGGATTAGCTCTTAGAATTATTATTAAACTTCAGGTAAAATTAAATTGTAATATCAGTTTTTCCCTCCCTGCAAGTCAGTAGGGTTTGAATGCAGGGCCATATCCACACCTGCTGTCATCTGGTCTTGGTCTCTTCAAGTGACAGTACTTTTGTAGCAGCTAAAGATGTATCCCACAGTTTGCAATCTCTTACAATTTACTATAAAAAGTTCAATCTGTATTTTCAGCTGTGACTCATGATAAAGAATTAGTGGCAGAGGTTTACATTTAAACACAAATAGCATTATTTTAACTAATTTTTAATATATCTTTAATGTTAATTAATATTACTTAACTATTTAATATTAATTATTTTATGTTTTAACTTCTACTTTTTGAAGAACTATCATAACTGTGTTTGAAAACAGCAATGTTTGCTTGATGAGAAAACTGCCTAATGACAAACTCTTGTGCCTATAGTGTGATATAAAAGCTAGAAGCAGACAAATTAGTTTCATTAGACCATTTTTTTATATCACTGCAAATACCATGACAATACATTTTCCTTCTTTCATGCTGTATAATGAAGATAAAACAGCTGATTTCCTGTGTGACAAAATCACAATCACAGAATCAGAATCACAGAATTTTAGGGGCTGGAAGGGACCTCGAAAGATCATCTAGTCCAACCCCCCTGCCAGAGCAGGATCACCCAGAGCACATCTTCTACAAACAATGCTTTCCAAGTATAACTGCATGCTATCAATGAACTTGCTATTCTATAGTTCCTGAAGTTATGAGAAAAATATTTTCAGCACATCAGTCACTAGGCATCAAGTAGTCTGATTTTGCTTTTCCCAAATTATGAAGGAGGCAATAATTACAACAGGGTTTTTAAAACACCGATCTTCTGTCTTCTTAATCTGTCAAGTGTCTAAGAGTTTGAATGTACTGTACTAGACTGTTGAGAAAGATTTCTTTTTTGCTGTTATGTACATTCAATAAAGTTTTTCCCCTATTACTTAAATAATTTTATTCTTCCTCTTTTCTGTTCTGAATAATATAAGTCCCCTTGAGAAAACCCGTTAAGAGAACAAAAGTCTGCATTTACCTTTAGAGAATAAAATTATTGGGCACATCTTACTTACTTGACTGTCTAGGTAAAGAAAGATTTCTATTTATAGTTATATAGTCATAGCATCATCCTTGATAGAACCATTCTAAAACTAAGAAATTATTAATATATAGGCCTTGGATATTTCATATTCTACAAAACATCCACATTAGCTACAATTTTTGTTTTATTTTTTTTTTTTCATCATTCAGAGAAGCTTAGCTCGAGGTTTTATGGTAGAAATTTTTTTTTCAGAGTTTTGTTACAAGCAACATTTAACCCAATTTCTCAATTTTTTTTTTTTTTTCCAGAAACATTTCCAGTACTTTCTCAGGAATCTTGTGACTCCAAACACCAACTTCCCATGCTGAGAAGCTGCAGCAGCTACTCATCCTTCATGGCTTCCCAAGAAACAAGATCCCTCCTAACAGTCAATCTGATTCTTGGCTGATGAGATGATCTTGGGAAGCTGGAGAAGTAGACAGCCCATCCACTGTTAGAAAGCTAGCAAACACAATAACACCATGTTTATTTTTCCTAAAACTGTTCTCTCAGAGATATGTGGCTTTTTTTTTTTTTTTCCTGCAGGAAGGAAATATTTTCTATTCAACTCTTTTCAGTAGTTACTACTGAAGAAGGAATCCAGTCTGACTTTCAGTCAGAGTTTTCACTTACTAAAACAGAAGGTTCAGTAAGTCTTCTCACAGCAGAAGAGAATTTACCTTACTTTCCACAGTCAGTATTATTGGGAACTTGGAAACATATCCTGAGGATTCCAGACCTGGATGCAGGTTCATTAATTGATCCACACCTCTCCTGAAGACCAAGTACCTAATAAAAATAGGGTAGAAAGGGGAAACCATTCGTATCTTGCTCTTTTTCTGCTCCCCCTGCCACAAAGTTGACTTTTCGGTTTTCCAGTCAAACCAATATCAGAAAAATTCATTCCCTTTGCTTATATACCCCATCAGCATACAAGGCACTTGAGTCTAGGGAACATGATGCTTCAGTGCATAGCTGGTTTTCATCATATCTTCCTGTTTGTGTCTCTGAAGAACCTCTTAGGAGTGTATGAAAAAATACGGTTGGCAGCAACCTTACTACCTAACAAGCAGCTAACAAGTGAGTATCTTTAAACATTGAACTTTAAATACCCCCAGTTTTCAGTATATATGTAAAACTACAGTAAGATTTTAATTTTTACCAGAACAGAGATTTTCTAGTTTGTTTGGTTTGGGTTTTTTTGGGTTTTTTTATTATGTGCAAAACACGGTGGTCTGTAACTTTTTAGGCCTGTAGGTTCTGTAGAAAAGAAGACAGGTGATTTCTGTTAACATAATCTAGTAAAACATTCTAACTTTCTTTAGGTATGGTAGGTTAAACCCAGAAATCTTCTGGTGGAAACTTACACTGGCCAGCAATGTGGTGAATGGAAGAAGCCTAACTTGTTTTGGAATTTAAGAGCACAATCAGTCAAACTTTTTATAAGTGCATCTCATAAACTATTTTGTTTTTTCTTAGTTTGCATGCTTTTTATGCCCAATGAAGGATCTTAGCTGCTGCTAAGTTGTACAAGTAGACATCTACAAGCCAGGTAGTTGCAAGCCTCTTGAGGCTTGTTCAATAAAACAGTGAATGCCTGCAACAGGAAAGATCACTTCAAAGACCTTGCACTACTGAGATATGAGAACTGACCAATTTAAGCTTCCCGTTGTAATGTACCATTTGTTAACAGAGGATCTTTTACTGTTTCTTTTCATTCAAAAAATAACTAAAATACCATGACAAGTGAAATGGAAATATTCTTTTCTTTACAGAAGCCCAGGAAAGCTACACTGATAAACCTAGTAGTAAGTTTTCATTAGAAATGGCTTAAATTTTGCCTTTCCTTTTGAGCAAAATATTCTGCTAGCTCTTCAATTCTAGTAATGAATACTACCTCCTTCTGTTATGCTTTCTCTACTCTTCAAGAGGGAAGGCTTAAGTGCTGTTTTTTATTTGAGGGCACATCTAGTAGTACATGCTGACTAAACAAAACCTTATATAAAGTTACAATATAAATCTATTTAAATTATAACAATCGTATAGTATTGAATAGTATTTCACCAATGCTAAACATATGCTTCCTGCTGAATTCTGTACTATAGTCCCAAGAAAATTTCTATTTGGCAGAGGCAATCACATCAAAGCATCTTCTGCATTTTCTTAGATGGATTTCTCTATTGTATTGAAGATAAGTTAGACAAGATAGATGCTTGCAGTATATGTGGATGCTAAGATCTTTATAAAAGAGAACGAAAAGAGGAAAGTCTTATTGCAAACACTAGTGCCAAAGAGCTCTCAGTTAGAATATTTGTCACTGAAAAGCAGGAAGATTAATTAGGGGATGAGGATTCATTACGGAAGTGTGTGCCTCCATGTGATGTGGAGGGAGTCTCTCCCCTTAGTCCCAGAAGCTCAGAGATGGGTGGGTTATCTTCCATTCTCCTCTAGGCCCCTTGAATTAAAATTCCCACCAAAGATAAAGGTTTAGGGCTTTGATTTGGCTTTTGGTGTCTCTGCTGCTAGAAAGTAAGTTCATCAGCTATTCACGCATATTTCTAAGAATCTCCCCATTTTCCCTTTCTTTTTCTCTACATGTACTTTTTTGAGCATCTTTATGCCATTATGACTCCAGGGAGAGGCTCCATATGTACCTACGATTGCTTCCCTCCTGCTTCCAGTGCTCTCATCACAATAACTGTGTGACTGGTCAGAGTAGACAGAGAACCAACAGGTGAAAATAGTTACCCTCCCTGAAGAGGATTATACTTCACTCCTCTTAACTGTACCTTATTGGTTCCCTAAAATTAAATGTTCTGGTTCTCATTTGGAATGAAATATAGGAATCTATGAAAATGCTCTTCCATTTGCATATCACTGGACACAGCTGTTCCAAAAACACACAAGTAGGTCAATAGTGTCTTTACTATTACTTTCTAATTTGAAACAAAGGACTAATCATGAACCATTATTTCAGCAATTGCAGCATTTTCTAGAAAAAGTGCAGGGGTTACACCAATACTGAAATAGAGATGTCTCATCATCTAGGGAAAGACTGTTTTGTTTTCTTGTAAATGCAAAGTCACACTGCATTATGACTTTTGAATTTCATAAAGCATGTTAATATCTTATGAGTATGGTAGTTACTTAAATGCCTGTGGTATAATAAAACAGACAACCCGTAAGTTTTTTTTTCACTTTTCTAGGAATAGCTTTTCAACAGCAAGGATAAAGAAAAAACTTGCATCTTTGCACAAGCAAAATAAAGCTGCAAAGCTAATACTGATCTTTCTCTGAAAACCTGCTATATCCTATGGTTTTGGAGGCAAGAGAATACCAGACTAGCTCCAGGAAGCTCCTGCAGTTCCACTTTCCCTCCTGCCCCAGAACACAGCGCTGTTACCAGTCTGCAAATGATTACAAGACACATCAGGAGTTGTGACGTTTAATTCCCTTTTTTATGTGTATACAGATCACAGCTCTAGCAGTAATGAGAAAGCACAAACTGGACATACCCTACTGTGCATTGAACGTAACACACTAGTAGCTCTTGCCTCCTCCTTCTATGAGTAGCTGCAATGGCAGACTATTAAAAGAAGATTATAATAATAAGGAATTTTAAGCTAGCAAAAACAAGGTAGATGGGAATCCACAACCTAGATGTAGTTGTTACAAGCATCTAAACTCATTATCTGTTCCAGCCTCAGGCTCAAGTAGAAAGAAGGGATGTTGGTAAAGCATGAGATCTATCTGCAAATATTTAAAGTCTTGTGGAGCCAGTCCTGAATTTAATGAAAAACTGTAACAGAGCTATGTGAGAGCTTTAACTTGCTGCGTATGACAGGAGACGAGCTGTTCCTTACCTGCCCCACTGGTATCTAACGTAGGTTGGTAACACCAGCAAAAATCTTAGTCCCTCTTTTTGCAACTTTCTAGCTATTTAATACCTACCTCAAGGAACCATGTCTTCCTCGTAGAAAAATTCATTTAGCCACACACCTAATGAGATCTCACTGGAAATGAACTTGATACCAAAAAGGAAAAAAAAAAAAAGAGCAGGTTTTACCGTGCATCAGTTGCCTGGTTCAGTTTGATTCGGTTCCCCAAACTAAGACAGAAGTCTTAAGCATGAAAAAAGGGACCACAGGGAGCAACCCAACACAGAAATTAATTTTGGGAGCAAAAAGAAGTGGAATCTCTCCTGTTGGCAGAGCTTCTGCCTGTGCCTGCTAAAAGTTACCACAAAACTATGATCTTGTTTGTGCATTAAAAAAGCATGATTAGGGGCTATTCTTGCTCTTGATGCTAATCCTGAGCCCTTCTATACAGCTACATGTTGATCTGTGATTGCCACGATGCAGGTCTTGAGTGCCTGCAAAGAGTGCCAGAGCTCAAAGGCAAGACTTGGGGGTCACCAGTGCCTCTGACTTTCACGCACGGACACTGTGCAGCATGAGGCAGTTTTGAAATTCCAACACAAACTAAATTAAGTGCATCTTACCTTACAAGGCCTTATTGCATACCAACCAAAGTTAAGATTTCAGTAAGAAATGGGAATAAAATTGCACTTTGGAGAGAATCTTTCAATTCAATTATTGATGCATATGAAGCAAAGGGCATTTTTCTCACTATGCTTATCTTTGTAACTACATGCTGACTTAATTTTTCTTCCTTTAGGTAGTCTAATGTTTTAAAGGCTTTTTCCAATATGTGATTGAATGTTTACTTCAGCTGATACCCCATGAATCACCTGAGCACACTTAAATGCCATCCACCACATAACAAACACTGATTCCCTGCTAGGAGGTGAGGGAGCTGCAGCAGCTACGCTGCGTTATTGTACCACAGTGGCAGGCTGCCAATATGTTCATTTGCATTTGTAATTTCTGTCACTTGTGTAAAAGACTTACCAATCATGTGTCATTAGAATCAAATATTTTGATAAAATCTCAAATGTTTATCCAAGACAGTTGTATCATCTTTCCTGAAATTCTGTGATGAGACATTCCTCTATTACACAGACAGTAAAATAAATAAACACAGAATAAATACCTGGTTGTACATTTACTTTTAAGCTTTTTGTGTATGGAAAAAAAAATGTACTGGTTATAAAAAAACCCAACCAACCAAAAAAACAAAAAAAAAAACCAAACACAATACCACAAACAAATACCAACCAACCAAAAAAAAAAAAACCAAAACAAAACAAGCAAAAAAACCCCAAATAAAAGCAAAAACAAACTGTGTGGTACTTAATTATATTTTTTGCATGATTGTATGACTGTTTTTCTAGTGAAGTCCTATCTTTTTCACAGAAAATAAGTGCATCAAAATAGCAAATCTTAGTTTGAGTCGAAACCAATGTAGATTTTTTTTAGACCTGCAACAATACAACTGCCTCAAAAGGCTGCTGTTGTTACAGCTACTACGTAGATAATGAATGAGTGTGACACAAGATAACAGTGAAGTGGAAAACAAGGGGTTGTTGGCACATTCCCCATGTTCTCTACAGGACAATTAGAGACACTCTGCTTTGTCAAAAGACTTTTCAAGATTTAGTCATAAATTTGAGGTAATCCACCTACGATTACTATTGGCAAAAGGTGAACTCAGTTTTCTAAAAGTGTACAAGGGTTTTAGTATAATTAGTTTAAAAGGGCAAATGTTATCTATGTTTATTAGATTTTCATGACAAATAGAGATAACAAGTTAAATGTAAATAAGTTTTCAACCTATGCCATCTCAAAGTTTTCCTCATCTATACAGAGGAATTTAGGCAGTACCAAAGAAGATTCTGCATATAAAGGACTGCTTGTAGGAAAAGAGGACTATATGCTTGGGCAGTGCTCTCTTAGCTCTTGCTGCACTATATAATCAGTATATGGTGGCATATGGCATGCATGCCAACCTATGCTTTATGATTTCCATCTCTCTTTTAAAGAAGCTGGAGTACAGTAAACAGAACTGTGCATGCAGTTCTGAAGCACAACTCATTTGCATTGCATATTAAATGCTAATAGGTTCTCACCCACACTAAGCAAGCCTAAAAAATTTGACCACCACCCCTTTTTCAAATTCTTCATTTTTTCCCTATTGTAAAGTCTATGCCTTTAGCATATTTTGCTTTTATCATAAACATAATCCTAAGGTTATGAATTATTTGTTTTTCTAAAGAGGAAGCTTTCTTTATAAGTCAATAGCTACCTAAGGACCCTACTGTTTTTCTTAGTCCTCAGGCTGAGTATGCAAGGGTACTTTAAAGGATGATCTTGAGGTTGCAGCATCAGCAGACCATTTCAGCAGCAACTGCAGGGACCTTATTTAAAGGTGCCACTTTGAAGCACAAGTGTGTTGCCACTGCATCCAGTTCCTTTCTGCAGGGTAAGTTTGCCACCATATGGAAGCCACATAGATTACTTAGTGGAGGTTGGGCTAACACTGACAGCGTAACTAGATTTTCTCTCTCAGTTGTAAGTTCAATGGAAAAGAAAATACACAGTACAACTGCAGGAGAGGAAACGTGGCTCTTTGTGAACCCTCCTTTGTACTTTAATACCAGTCTGAGCCGTCCATTCAAGGCTGAGTCTTGAATGGATATTAGCTAACCATTTTTATGTTAAGGACAATCAGCTCCGATTAGTGGTTTCAGAAAGGACGAATGCTGAAAAAGTTCCATGTGGATAAAAATTTGGTGCTTTGTTGTTTTTTCCTACTTGCACTAAAAGGACAGATCAGACCCCAATTCTAGTGATACTGCTTAAATGAAACCATTTAATGTAAGGCAAGAACACCAGATTTACAGAAGGGCAATTTGTTTCAACTTACTATTTCTAGAGTGCTCAATATTTTCCACACAAACAATTTAAGAAGTTGCTTGGCACTTGGATTTCAAATATATTACTTCTAAGGGCATGACACAAGAATCACACTCACAATTAATGGCATGTCAATACTTTTTAAAGAAAAATATTGATGTCCAATGGGTAATCAGGCATTTACTAGATACTATGATCATCTTTCAATGAATGCCATCCATCTAAAAGGGGCACTCAAATTACACAAAAGTTTTGGAGATGACAGTGGAAAAAAATGTGGAGAAGCACTGAACTTGAGTGTACAAACTACTGTATCTTGAAGATAACACCTTTAGGAAAAAGGTTCAAGGCTGATAAAAATAGCAAAAATCCCACTGGGTTTTCAAATGAGTTGGAATCAAAGGACAAGTGTCTTATCCTTTTTTTGTTGTTGT
Organism: Apus apus; assembly: GCF_020740795.1. Classification (NCBI taxonomy): domain Eukaryota; kingdom Metazoa; phylum Chordata; class Aves; order Apodiformes; family Apodidae; genus Apus; species Apus apus. Next base: position 60,989,062 of record NC_067283.1, read on the forward strand.
TCATAAATTTCCAAAAAACTCAGTAGCCCGTGCTCCTCCTTATATATCAACACATAAAATGTAGTGACCTTTTCACATACAGCATAAACATGCATTCATTTTCAGCATTCTCAAGTACGATTTCAACACAATTTTTGCTATCAAATTTTCACAAATAAAGAATAGCACTTGATTAGATTTACCAAAATGTCCTGTTTTGATTTGCAACCTGAGATGACTAGCCTTCAAAAAACTGGTTCTCTGGCCAAAGCTTTCACAAACTGATCAGTGGTTAATGTATGCTTTTTAAGGACTAAAGCTTTTAAGTCAGTGGCATAAAACTGTTGCTCCCAAAAAAGCAACAAACACTGCCAGTAGGTAGTACCAATAGTTAGGCCAATTAACAGAACAAGCTCTTCCACGTATCTGTGACAGAGGTGTGATTATAACACAGTTGCATTAAGCTCCTGGTGACAGCAATCTTTACCTTTTAAAATACTGAAGGTGGTGAAAAAGCTTCTGAAAAGTTTACCATTTTCATGTTGTTTTTTTAGAATGAAACCTTGGATGTGAATGATTCTGATCACAAATAATTTTCTTCAGAAAACAAGAAATCACTACCATGTATTTTTTCAGTTATATTTTTTAAAATCAAAAGACCTTACATGGAAAAATACATGAAACTACCTTTAAAGCACAGAAAGCAATGAAACATCTAGACTATTTGCAAAATTATTTTTTTTCCCCTACAAATCTTCCATCACTGACAAAATTAATAAATAACTCCCTCATTCCCTCCCTGAAAGATTTCTTCATTTAAAAGGAAGATTTTTGCCTTGAAGGGACAGGTAATACTTCTCAATTTTAATATGTTAATTAATTGTCAGATTATAATTTCTATGGAATTGAATTTGACTTCCATATTAATATTTAATTAACTAAGTCTAATTTAATTGTAATGAACACCAACACACTTAATGATGATTGGTTGCTTATTTTACAAAAAAACATAATAAATATTCTAATTTTGCTGTTGACAATTTAAATTTTGTTTTATTTGTAAATCAACTGAAAAAGTACCTTGAGTGATATTTCTCACCTCAACTGAAAACCTTACTGATTGTGGCTGCTTTTTGGAGAAGCTGAAGAATTCCAGTTTACTTTTAAGCAGTATTAGATTTTGTATCTCAGCTTTGTTTTAAAATTTGTCTAACTTCACCAAAAATACTGATATTTTCCTACATTTCAATTTCCATGGAAAAATTAAAAAACCTTCCTGTGGAAAACAAATAAACAAGAATTCTCTTCCTCTTGGTGGAAGGGGGGGGGGGAGGGGGGGAGCACAGCTGTGCTAACAAAAACAAACCAAAAAATCTAGAAAATAATTTAATAAAAATAATTTCAGAAACTACATTTTGAAACTAAATAAAATCTTGTAGGGTCATAATGCTGAAAGAAGATTTGTAACTCTTTTCCATGCTGCTTGCCTTTTTTACATATTTTGCTAGTATGTTTTTGTATCTGGATTTCAGTAAAGTCTGCAGTGCTGGGAATCACTATATGATTTTTCCCATTTAGTCACTAAAGCTCAGAGCAACTCAGGTCAAGTCAATGTTTTAAATCCAGCAAAAAGAAAAGGAAGAAAACTAAACCAAATCAAACAGATAAAAAAACCCAACAAGTTAAGCAGGCTGGGGTAAGAGAGTCCTCTTCCAATAAAAGCAGTGAGATGTAGGGACAAAATCTCACTAGGGATCATCTAACACTACTGAATCTGTATGTGCATGCTCTCACTGAGAGCGGCTTACTATTTTTAGAGACAACTTCAGGATCTACCTTCAGTCCTCCAAAAATCAATCAGAAAAACACCCTCAGTGCCCACATCCCATCATCACTACACAGCTCTTTGGTGGCCTCACAGAGTTGTCTTTGATTGTACATTGATCCCGCTGAAGGCTGCAAAAGAAAAGAAAACTACACATTTCCTGGGTTTATGATCTCCATCTTTTCTCTAAAAAAAAAAAAAAAAGGCAGAAAAGAATGGTTCCCCGGAGTGAATCAGCTGCTTGGAGGAGGAAGGAGGGAAGTAAATTTCATAGCTACTGCTAATAAACCAACTCACAGGAGTTTCGAAGACAGACCCCTAAGTATGCCATGGCTATTCCAGAGCAATTTTAAGTGGAAACAACTGCCAACATACACAAAGGGGCTTAGCTGTGTTATGAATGATACCTTCATAAAGCAGCATATCTATTCAAAATATTAATTAGGATCATCACCGCATAACAGCATAGCATTAATAATTACTATGGAGATTAGTAATAAAATATTAATTTATGAAATTATTTGCTCCCAGACAAATCAGTTAGTAGTAACTGAATAGCAGCCAGCCACTTTTAAAGGTGAAAAAGTTTGACTACAAACTCTGAAAAGGCTGTTAGAATACTCTGACACAGGCAAGATAAACTTGCAAAAAGGCACTAAAAATACACTGCTTTCTTGACCTAATCTTTATTTATCATAACTTCACAGAGGAAAAAAATGTTATGAATCATTAGTTATTGATTGCCTTAAGTGCACTTCTTCCAGTGCGATAGCACAGCGCGATCCTATCTGTTCACAAAAAGTAGTGTAAGCAGATGCCTACCTCAAAACCTATCTTTATTATTTATGCAATTGCCTGTAGGTCTGCATAAAGCTCGGTGCATATGAGGAGTAATATTATACCATTCTGACGTGGGTTTCACTGCTGTATAAATGAAGCCCATATTAAATTTACAAAGGTTACAAAACCATTAGCCCTGATAGCTTTTAAGGAGTAAACGTTCACCATGACTCATACTTTGTTCATTTGTGCCACTTGGAAACGAAGAATTCTTAATTGCTCTAATGCACCGCAAGTTCCAACGTTTCTCAGAGACGGAGGCACGTAAATCCCCTGTAATTTGAGTCAAGTATTCTAATTGATTAATTGAGTTTTCTTGTAGGATTGCACAGGAGTTTTAGATGCAGGAAGGTTATCCTTGTTCTATGTAACATAAAAATGCTTGAACCTGCAACATAAAGTAATGTTATCAGTGCTGGGTGAAAGTACACAGTAACGCAGTCTAAATGAGATGACAATTTTTGCTGGCAACCAGTGGCTTGTACTTTACATCAAACATGCACTATGGGAAGTGAGAGGAGATAAAAGCTTTTTTGAAATGCCATTTAACATTTGCTGTCAACCTTGTTCCTTGTGCTGCCTATCATTATACAATCAATTTTTGTTTTGTTTTTTGTTTCACCTGGGGAAGGAAGGAAGGAAGGAAGGAAGGAAGGAAGGAAGGAAGGAAGGAAGGAAGGAAGGAAGGAAGGAAGGAAGGAAGGAAGGAAGGAAGGAAGGAAGGAAGGAAGGAAGGAAGGAAGGAAGGAAGGAAGGAAGGAAGGAAGGAAGGAAGGAAGGAAGGAAGGAAGGAAGGAAGGAAGGAAGGAAGGAAGGAAGGAATTAACAAAAACTAAAAATCCCCACAAAACCCCAAAGTTTATTTTTTGTTTCAGAAAAATGTGCTCCCTAACAATCAGGTTAGGAAAGTAAAATACTAGCAAATCCATTCTGTCACCAGTTGATTTAACTACCCAAACCCAGGCTACCTACCAGCATCACCCCTGAAGTTCCCTTGTAATTATGGAGAGCTGCTTAAGCAGGCTTTAGAAGATAAGAGCTAAAATAGACACATAGACTCAGGAAATAATTACATACATGAAAATAAAACAAATATTTAGTGATTTTGACAGGACTTTCTTACTAGTCTTTGTCCTTTTTAGAAAACAGGTAAATTGCTATTGGGTTTGGAGGTAAGGAGTGTTAATATTTCCAGTGCACTACAGGCCATTATAAAGTTTACATTAGATAAAAGGTCCATGTAAAAATATTAAGCTAGAAGTAACGCTTTCAAACACATGCTCTCCTTGTGGAACAACAAATAGGTTGTTCCACAAATCTCATCCATCTTCAGTGCATTTCAGAGGTGTAGAATGATCTCAGGGAACCTGTTTTACCCTCCCTCCTGCTTTTGCCCTCACTTTCCTCTCCTGAGGGCTTTGATTCCCTCAGAACAATGTTGAAAACACTTTCTTTAAATATCAAATAATCCCTCTTTTAGAGTAGGGATGTTGATTTGCTACTTTTCCTGAGCTTTTGAAGGCACTAAGGTTGCTGAGGACTAGATGCAATACTCAATTTACCCATTCTGCTGAACTGAGTCCCAAAACTTGGTTTACTCACAGAGCAGGAGAAGGACAAGCCTTTTCCCTTTTCCACCTCCTGGGAAGCCTGGGTCTGCCAGAAGCTGCTCGATCCCCTCCCTTCTCTATCTCAGCCAGGGAGGTGGTGGAAACATCTGCAAAGGTTTCCCTACTCACTTATTCTGTATGAGCAACTGTGCTTTAAAATTACTCAAAGCAGTATTATAAAATGTCAGGACTGCCTGCCAAGACCAACATTTGCTCAGTAAGGCCTTTATCTGAAGCTTCACTACGTGTTTTTAAAGCACTGGATGTTTAAAGGAATTACATTTTTTGGGAGCATGCAGGACACATTTTTCCACCTTGGGACAGAGTCTGAGGATGTTTAATGCAGAATTCGAGGTTGTGCTTCTGCTGCATGAGTCTGGAAAAGCCTTGACTCAAGCTGAGAGGTCATTTGAATTAAAGGTGCACAGCCGATGCTTGCTTTCTTGCAGATGTTTAATTCTCTCTTCTTCCATCTCCTTTCCCCTGCCTCCTTTCTGTTGCTTGCTTTCTGTAGCCTCTCTGAAAAAACATGCTTCCCTCTCTTCACATAGAGTTTATTCCTAACAACGCCTGCCTCTCTGTCACACCAGATCACAATTTGTATCACCCAATACACTAAGGGCCACAATTCATTTCAGTCATGGTTCAAAGCTAGCCTGAAATAATCACAAAGTGACACTGTGAAATTACTGTAAAAAATTGTGCGGCAGTGTCATGACATTTTATAATTGAGACCTCTAGTACTCATAGCTCTATCAAAGCCCATAAGGAGGAGGGGGAAAAATTGTGTTTTGACAGACATAGCAGCTTGAGATGTGCAAGTAAGATTGTATAAAGTCAGCCATGTAGAAAGTTATCGGATGTTCCAGTTTGTGCCCCCATGAAATTGGCACAAATCATCTGGATTTGACTTCAGGAAGGTGGTTAGGAGTAACATGAGAGAGTAAACGAGGAGGTAATGGCCATTCAATGACTTAACCTATGTCACAGGGCAACTAACGTGTCAGCAAAGAATCAAATAAAGATGAATGAGCTTATCAGAGTACCATGTACCGCCTCATTGGGCCCAATTTAATTAAACAGAAAAACTGTTCATATAGAAAGATTAATAGAGCAACCACATACAGTAAGTGCTATAAAAGTAAATGAGAGCAACACACAAACACTGTTACAGGCAGTGGCTATGTAATGTTTTCTCTCATAATAACTGATTAATATAATGAGAAGACCAGAATCATTTGAGCAGCTGTACATATCTGGTCGGCAAAGATCTGAGCTTATGTGTGATTCACAAGAGCAGAAGATGCTGTATGTGTGAACTAGCTATCTGCTGATAAATAGAAATTTTGCTAGTCAGTCTACTCTAGAGCATTCTCTGACTGGGAGAAACAGGTTGCCCTGTTCAGGGAGTAAGCCTAGCGTATCTCCCAAAGGAAATGTTGCTATAAGAAGTCACTTCCCTTGCACCGTAGTATTTCACTGGATAAGAAAAATAGTTTGCTTTGGTCACAGAGGAGCCAAAAATGCAAGTATATTTAATTAGCCAGAAAAAAAAAAATAATCTAATAAAAAGATGACCTGGAACAACCAGCCTAGCAAATAATTTGCTGCTTGGAAAAGTGGAGAGAAGAGGAATGAGATGTAAAATACATCAAGTTTATTTAGAAAAAACAAAAAGTTAAGGTAGTAGTGTTTCACTTTTGGGTTGTAAATGCCATTTCATGGTTAGGTGCTTTCAGTTTGACCACATCAGTCTGGTATTCTGGATCACCATATTTCAGTGCAAGGCAACACAGCCTTGCACTGTTCTCAACCTTTGTTCGAATATCAGCAGGCCTAGGGCAGCAGAGCATCACCTGTTTGAGACTCAGGGCAGCAGCTGTATTACCTTCGAAAGCTGTGGCATGTTAGCAAAGAAAGGTATGGGGCACCATATAGAGTCCAAACCATGGCATAAATTCTCCCTTGCAATGTGAAAAGATGGGAAGGAAAGCCCTTGCTTCAAGGTAGTGAGGAGCCACTTTGTATTAAAAGTGCTCGAGTATTCTCTTAGAGAACTTTATTCTTAAATTTCTGACTTTACAATAGGAGTTTGAATACTCAAAACCAAAAGGGACAAGTAAAACAAAACATTGCAGCAATTTTAGACTCCAACCTTTTCTGCTTCTTCCTATCACTACATCTACCAGCCCATGCAAGAGCTCCACTCTGCTGTTAGTGCTCTAAATAATAACAGCAGCAGCTTTCATGTCATTTTTCACTTAGCACAGAAGGAGAGCGTATGGAAGATAGCAACAAGGATCTTGAGTTTTCCACACCACTGTCACATCCCTTTCCTTGGGCTGAAGCAATAGAAACATCACACGTGTCAGCACATGACCCCAGCAGCTTCTGAAATTTCACAGAAGTTTCCCTTCTTCCCAGGCATACCTGCATCTCTTGAGTAGGAGTATGTGACACAGCAAATACCACAAATACAAGTCACTGAAAAGTTCCATAACACCCGCAAAACAGAAGAAACTAATGTAAGAGAAAAAAAAATATTACAAAACCATAAGTTGAATTCTGGTGAATGAAAACATATATTGTATTTACATGTGCAGCAGTAATGCTACAAAGACTTCAAAGTACTGGACTTCATTTTCAGCTGGAACATGTTACACTGAATTTTTTTGACTGTGGGGATTGCCTCACCACCACTGTTATCCCCCTTTTACCCTGTGAGGTGCAGAAAGTGGTGGCCTACATCATACACTTCAAAAGAGGACTCGTAACTATTCTTTTCCACCCAGAAGGCTGGAATGGAGATATGACAGGAAAAGGCAGAACATAAAGATGTTTGGAAACTGCAGGCCAGCCTGGCAGGCCCACGAGGCAGCAGAAGAAACATGCTATGAATATGTACCAGCTGCTCTTCTCTGCTGCTCATTCAAATGGAAGTGGCTGAGGTGTCTCCAGGAGGGGCAGTGGGAATGCATCCCTACCATTGCTCTGCAGACTAAGAGAATCCCTGCCTTGCCTTCCATGGGAAGCACAGCAGCAGGGTAGGAAACGCCTCCAGAACATTGCCTTTTCAAAGTGTACCTCAAGTCTCTCCTGCACATACGCAAGAAGTCAGCACTTCTCTCCCCTCCCTGTGGCTCTTCTGATCTTTCCATTTATGAAAAAGAGGCATCTCTTATGCTATCTTTAATGGTACATCATCATGTGCATGCATAAATTGAGTTCAGACAAATAAGAGTATTTTTAGCCACGATTGTTCCCTCAAGAAACATCTTTGAGCCAGATTTTTGGCTGCCTGCAATTTTGCCCTACTGTTCAAATGGCACAATGCCACTTGCAGGCTGGTCAGAGCTCAGGGTATAATTGTCAAACCAACAGTGGTTTAGATGTGCAGTTTCACTCCAATAGAAATTATATTTTCTTTGCATCATTGAACAATGCAACCACCAGGTTCTTTGAGCATCACAGAAGTGAATCATATTTCTAAGACCAATTAAATAATAAAACAAAAAAGAAAACAGAGAAATTTAAAAATTGTGAAGAAACTACTATTTGATGCAAATAATGTAGGCTGTTTAATGAGAAATCCCTGAGCACCTATGAAATTGTTGGCAATTTATATAAGAGGAAGAGTCTAAAAGTCACTAGTCATTAGTGACAAGTGAAAAAGAAATGGAGGGAGAAGGAGCATTTATATACAACTCTTCTGCTAATGCTGAGATGTTAAAAAAAAAATTATGTATTTTGCAACACTTTATTTACTCCTATCAAGCATGCAAATTATGTGACTGTAAGATTAAAAGAAAATAAAACTTTACTCTCAGCTGCTGCCTGTTCTTGATATGAAACAAAACCAATGCCACAATTCTTCTGGCTGCTGTGGACAGAAATCTGGAAATTTGGTACAATCATACCAGTAAGAACAGTGGACTTGCAGATGTTCCTTTAAGAGACTGTAGTTAGTATGGTGTCAGTACAACGTGGTGTCTTCAAGAATTTGTTTTTCCTACACATGCATGACTCGTTGTTCCTCCAGTGTATGGTCCATTTAGCCATTAGTGCTTTGTCAGTTTGGAACAACTTACACATATAGGCACAGCAAAAATATTAATTTCATTTTCCATGGTGAGCCATGGGACAGAGGGAGGTGTGAGATGAAATGTCTCATATCTGAGTGCTAATATAATTTCATCTCCCTAGCTTTCCAGTCAGGCAAGTCTTCTGGAAACTAGAAAAACTACTTTAAAAAAATGTATCTTTAACTCATTGAATTCCCCCCCAAAGACTCACCCCACACTCATAGGCATGCACCTCCATGACCCCCACCTTTGCCTTCACAGTCAGCAATGATTGGCAAATCATCGATGGCTACATGAGCGCTATGTATATAGATGTGCATCTGCTGAATTTTATTTCCTGCACTTCAATTTACTATTGGCTTTGTGAAGACTTTGGTGAGAGAGCGCACATATTGTTCTGTTCACATGCACCTGGCTGCAACATCTTAATTCTCTGTATTGCTGGAGCTGCCCCCAGAGTGGACTCTGTCAGGAAGGAAACAGCATGTCCTGATGGCTGAGCTGCAAGGTGAACTGCCCACATCACCACATGTGGTGCCAGGAACTCAAGGCCACAGTGGTGGTTTTCTTCTCTGTTCTTGATGTGGCTGATCAAGAACTTGTTCCTGAATAAGAGTTTATTTATTCTGAAATTAACTAATATATGACATTATTCAGCTACAACTATTAAGCTGAATTCAGATTCAGCTACTTCTCCCCCCTTTCTCCTCTCTTCATGAGAAAAATCTGAATTCACAGAGAATCAGATTTTGCCATAAAACAAAAAGAAAAATTAAGTTTGATGGGTTGTTGTTTTTTTCCTTTTTGTCAAAGAAAACACCTTGTTCTGCCTGAAATTATATGTTGGGGCTTTTTTGGGGACACATAAGAAAGGCAAAAAATTGGAGGGCTAGATCCTAAGACGATGAGACAAAGTATGTCTTGTGGGACAGATTCAACAGGAAAGCTTCCTCATGTCCTTTCACTGGATACTTAGTGGGAGTATTAACCTAGGATGTGGAAAGTCATGTTCAGTTATTTGCTGCTAAGGGGATTTCTTCCCAGGATAGTTATATGATAAAAATGTGATAAGTCACTTGAGAAGAGGCACTTCCATTCTCCCTGTGGTAGCTACTGTGTTATCCAAAAATTTAAGTAGGGTCAGGAACAAAAGTTTTTCCATCACCTTTCAGAAAGATGTCCTCATTCTGTTGCCCCATGTTTTCCTAGAAAATCTATCACGAATCAAAAAGTGAGCATGACATTAGTTTTCCCACTGTCCAAAAGAATGTCCTAACCTCTAAGCCAATCATCTCAATTTTGTTTTGCAGATGTGCCACTTTGAGGAAACTGGCCATAGTGTGTACTTCAGTATGTCCCTTACTAAACTGTGTTCCACGCTATGCTCCACGAGTAACGTGCTCATGATGGGCCAGGAAAGTTCCCTGGTTGAGAGTGACTGCATTAACCCAAATAGAGGATTTTCCCAGGAAAGGTTCTCTCAGCTCCTTTTTATCAGAAATGTTCCAGTTTGCATGAAATACTGCAAAGGCGAGTAACTCCTCAGCATATGGGATGCAACACTTCCCTCAGTGTTAAAGAGGCATGCTCTAAGGGGACAGTGTAACCAGGAGGGAGAACTGCTGCAATATGGGTAGTTACCTTAATCAGTGGGCAGGTGAATTAAGCAATTCCCACCGGGTGACTGAAGGATTTGTTTCAAGATCTGGAGCATCAGGGAGGACATGACTGACAGAATGGTCCCATGAGATGCTTTTAAATTGGAAACAAGTGGGGTGCCCAAATAAACAGTCCTGCTGAAGACAGGATTTACAAGATAAGGTGCAGTGCCCTGCTAGTATGGCACTGCTGTTTTTAAAATCTGCACTAAGACCTCCTGTACTATATGCCTCACCAAGGGGCAGAGGGTTATCTGAATACCAGGGCCACCAGTAGTATCTCAGAGATCCCTGCACAAGGTTCATTCCACCCAGTAGATATACCCACACTCAGCCAGGTTTTCCATTTCATTTGCATAGCATTTACATTGCTGCAAATGCCTATGCAGTTACTTACCAGAAGTTTCTTCCATTCCTAAATTTGCATATTAGTCCCAGAAAATTTGAAGGAAATGGCTAATCAAGATAAACATTATTGGGGGGTGGTGGTCAATGGAATAACCTAATAATTATTTTCTGTTTGCTCTGAAACATACTCATTTCAACACTCCCAATTTATATTCTGATCCAGAATATATGTAAAACAAATTCCAGTGACAGAATTTAAATTAAGTTGTGCTTTATACACAATGGACGAAACACCCCTTCTCCATGCATTGAAATCAAGTGTGATTTTGTATAGACAACTCTGATATATGTTTGCAAACATCCCCTAAAATGTCATTACACTGTGGAAGGATTAAAAACATTGAATCATGTGGTGACCTTTCAGTAGAACTGAGAGTTTAACCCTCCAGCAAAATTTACTGTTGAGAGTTCACTGTCTCTTAATTTAGTGCACTTCTTACTATCAAGCAGAATGCAGAATTACATTTTTGCCTTTTATTACCACCAAATTAATTATGTTAGAGTCACTGTTTGGGTAAAAGTAGCATATTCTGAATCATGTTGGGTGTATTTTGAGTCTCTGCTGGCTAGTGCATCTCATTACACATCAAGCTATATAACACTCAGCCTACTTGGCTCATAAAATATGGCAGTGGTTTGCCTACAACAAAGCCGAAGCTGAGGAAGACATGTAACCAAACAGATGAAAGTAGTGTTACGATGTGATATAGGAGCATACTGTATTCTTACTCATACATTAACAATGATTAACCCTGTGCTTTTGTGGGACTCCTAGAATGAAGTCAGCTTTCAGATAAAATGAGCCATAAGTCCTGTTCAGTGGAATCAGTTACCCTTTTCCCTTTGTTGCTTTTTAACTTCTGCATGGTTCTCTAGCATGCAGCTAAACAGGAACAGAAACAAACTCAAAAAATGATAAAAAGGAAGGAAGCAGCAAGGAAAAAAGAAAAAGGAAAAAGAAAACCTCTTAAACAATGCTTTCTTCTGTGACAGCAACTCTCTCTAACAGCCTCAAGTGTTTAACATATTGAAACAGTTCATCTTCCTTCAATGAACTTTAATAACTCTGCCAGGTAAGAAGCTATGCTCCATACTTCTTCATGTTGTCTTTTCCCTTCAACATATCTATACTGATCTCCTCATCTGGTCAACTTTACAGCTCCGGTGTTTGGAGACCAGTGAGCACAGTTATTACCATCATCAATAACCTGTCCTACTTTCTCCTCTTCATTTCTCAAGCCTTCTCTTTCCCCTTCAAAATCTAATAATAGCTCCTTGCCATGATAGCTGATCAATACAAGAGGGCACCTGTTCACTTTACTCAACGCACCATGCTAAAGTAACATGACAAAGGAACAAATATGATTCTGCCTGAATTGTGTCAAGTAACAAGAACACTATCCAGGAAGTTTCCCTTCGGGGCAAATTTCATGAAACGCTACAGATAACCAATTTTTAGACATAGAACTAATCTCTTTCATCTCACTTTCTCTTTTGCTTCAGGTATGATAGCTGGAAACATTAATACAGACAAACTTCAGCTGGTTGTTGCAGCACCAGAGCTGCAGCAGCCTGCGAGTCAGCCTACTGTATTAGAACCTAAATCACCATAATGAATGAAATTAGACACGTCTAGTGTTCACCCCCACGCAGAGTGGAGCCATTAATATGCACACGGAGATTAGTGTTAGAAGGTTTATAAAACCACAAGGAGCAAAACATTTGCATGTCCTCTTTGATGAGTGATTAAAAAAAAAAAAAAAGCTAATTTGTGTTTTAAAGAATTCTCAGTTTTTCACAAATATGCACAAATGCAGCTAGCAGCTATTAATTGACACTTGCAAGCAAAATGTTTTCTTGTATATCGTTCACATCAAATGTATGTTTGAAGTGTATGCTCACATACACACACACACTCACTAAAAATCCAGTGTTGTAGGTTAAGCCCTCCAATAACTGAGTGAAAATATTTGATAGGAAAGTGTTACTAATCAGGTAAACCAAAACTCCTGAATCACTGTCCAGGCAGAAGAATGACAGACTCCTAAAGGTAATAAGAGATACTGAGAGGAAGAATTAATTTTAGTTGTCTGATTATTCTCAATGATTTGCCTGATTAAACTCCTATTGCGTAAGACTCAGGAACCGATCTAAAATTTTCATATTAGAGAACATTAAATACTAACCTAACTACTTCATTTCCACCCCTCAAAATTAATCATTCCAATTAATTAAGGTTTTTCAGCCTTCTCTGTGCAGAGGTCCTAAGCCTCTGCCAAACAATCCAGTATTTTTCTGCCTAACTGGACGAGTACATCTCAAAATAACAGAGAGAGGCAGTAGAAATAAATGGTGCATCACATTATCAGATTTAACTTAATAGTTCCTTTCCCATCCCAATTTGTGTTTTAGAAATGAAAAAAATTTTGAATCTTTCTTTCTTTATACTGACTGAACAATCTGTAGTAAAACAGAGAGTTCTCATTTTATTTTCTATGCAGAAATAAACCAACACTGTAAGAATTTAGATATAGCAGTATGCTTTGTAAAATGCTAGCAGTTGGCTAAATGTTGACTGACTTTGTAAATGCATAGCCTGAAACAATGGAACAGAACCTAGCCATACATTATTCCAAAACTATATTTGTTGTAGTAACTGAAACTTCAGGACACTCCTAAATTTCATTTTCCATTTTTTATTATGATTATGGTTTCCTTTTTACATTTACACTACTGAAACAATAACAAAAAGAGGTCAGCTGGTTTTTGAGGAAATACATCATATGGTTTGAGGGAAGTGTTTTATCTTTTTGATACCAATGCTAAGAATTTTCAATACTTAAAATATAAGCCCTGAAAAAAATAATAGTATCATTATACGTGTTAGGTCCTTTCTCTATTGTATTTTTCTGGTGTGTGGAGTCAATTAAAATTATTTTATTTTACTAATGGTAATGCATTGCTTCTTCTTGATTTACTGTACTGTGACATTTTCTGGTTTAGATAAATTCTAGGGCAGCTTTCAGGCTGCAAAAGTTCAGAGAGCAGGTTGCTGTTCTGTGACTAAATATTTCAATGCCTAATATCTTCCTACTAATACCAAAACATTTCTGACATTTTTTTATTACTACCATCTCAAGCTGTAGCATTAACTAGGTAAACAATTAAGAAATATTTTCTGTGGTGATGACATTGTAATTTTATTTTTAAATTACACACACACATCCTTGCAATACATACAATTAGTTTTCTTAGTTTTTAAAATAACTCTTTCTTTTCTTGATTTAACAAAGTTAAATATTTATGCTACCCTGTCTACAAATCCCAGTGCAAGCCTTTTGGGAGGCAGTGGGGAAGAGATTCTTTTTTTCACTAGGCGACATTTTTAGTAGAACTGTATTGATTTATTTTCTATATTTAAGCCTCCAATTATCACATAAATTTTATTGTGTGCTGAAGAGGCAGCACTTTTTTGCTGTGTTGATTTGCTTTTTTATGGTTAGGTGAATGTGCCTTCCTGCTCTGGCTGGTATTTCTAACTGGCTGCAGTGACACCTACTGATGGCAGAATTGGTGGTGAGGGTGGCCAGCCCAGTTCATGGAGTTTCACACTGTTTCAGAGAGAGAGAATAGCCCACAAGGAACCCAATGGCCACAGGCACCACTATTCCTAAAGCTTTTCTTTCCACTATTAATCGAGAATTGACATTGTCCCCATTCAGCAACGTCAAAGAAAGCAGCAGACCTAATGGTGGTCAGTCCCCTCCTTATTTCATACTCATGTTTCTCTACTTGTTTCCAACACGCTTTTGTAATAGCAAGTGCTCTACCACGCTGGGTTCACTGCTAAGATTTCAAAAGGCAGCCAGCTATCTGCTCTCCCACTTCTGCACTTCAGTCCACGTAATACTATCGGTAGCAGAGAGTACAGCTCTGCCTGCAACCAAAACCACAACACAATTAACAAAATAATTACTCCGAGTGACACTACATTCTGCTCATAGTTAAGTGGTTTTTAAAAAATAACGTTAATTTCCACTCTTGCAACATCTGTGACCCATTCACAGGGCTGCTAAGCAAAAGCAACATTATTGCTGTGAAGCCAAGCCCCCCTCCCACTCCACTCCACAGACACACATCCATGCTTCCTCTCTCCCTCCAACACACACACACAAAAAAGACACACATCTTTCTATTTTTTACCTTTCTGACTTCAGAAAAATGACAGAAATGTATCTTAATTTAAAACAGCAAATCCCAAGGTGTCTGTTCTCACTCTGCTCTGGCACAAGATGCCTGCAGTCAGTGTTTTTCTCTTCTAGTACATCATGTGGTACCACCGAGACTAGTTTTCAATTTTTCATCTTATTTAAGCAGTACTTTTTCTCTATTCTGTTTTTCCATTTCCTTCACTCTTAGCGCGTAAAGTAGAGCTGTTCCTGCCTCATGCCTTTCTCTACACAGCACGAGTCTTTTTCACTTGCCATTGGCTCTGGGTCAAATATTCATGCGTTATTAGGGTAAAATCTGTGCAAAGCAAAAAGCCACTCTGCTGGGAAACCAGCACACTGAAGAGCACATTCCTTTTGGCAGCAATTAACTGTAATACTGTGGAGGAGTTCAAACAAAGGTGTAAACAAAACATGAAAATTACAGCAATGTCTTTTCTTTTTTTTTCACCTGAAATATGAGAAGTGTCTGCATATGTATCTTTACTTAGATAGTATACACTGCAGATATAAAGCTTGCAAAAGAACCACAGGAACACTAAACATAATTTAAACAAGTAATAAGAACTTAATTTGCCTGAACTGTCAAAAGTATTGCCGATATTGCTGCACATGACAAAACTCATCATTTCATCACGATTGCCTCAGAACAATATGACTTAGCTCTGAATAGCTGTCCTTAAAATCTGGCAATAGAAAACAAGTGCAAGGCACCCATTAACACAATCTCAAAAAGTTAAAAGGAAAAGGAGTTGTGCTCCAGGAGCCAATTACGATGTTTGCTACTCACTAGTGCCACCACATGGAGTGATATTTGAATATAATGCAACCATAATAGAACCAGGGAACTGGCTGTAAATATTACATTGTATACCATACTTCAGTAAGACAGCGGAGAAAGATATATAAACTCCTCTCTACTGTGCAAAGCTCAGGCTGCATCCTTGTGAAAGAGGAGATGTCCCATTTCTAAGAGCATGAATGCACTGTAGTAAAAGCAGAACAGTCAAACTGCTTTATTCCTCCAATAAAAGAAAGAACCATTTGGTAAAAGGATGCATTACACATTTTCTATTTAAATCAGTTTATAAGAAACAGATGTTAAGTTTCCTTTGGTAAGAAAAAATAGGGGTTATAAATGAATTAAAGTGACTTCACAGTGGATCTTAGACTCTTCTTTGTTCCTTTAAAACTTCATGTCCAAAGTGAAGCAAACTGAAATATAAGGTGCTAGAATAAGCTTGCATAAGAAGGACAAACTATATTTAAATGTCAGTGCCATAAAACATGCCAAAGCACAGGAATCAAACACATGCAATGAAAGTACTTATTAACCAAAGGACTGTCAAATATTAAATACCTGCAGTATTCATTACCAGTACCTACGCTGGCAAACGCAGAAGAGAGACAGACAAAACGATTGTGTAACAAACCTGCTGTGGTGTAATTTCAGCTTCCTGTTCAGCTGAAGACACAGTACGAGCTGGCTGCAGCAATTGTACCAAACAGGTTTAGAGGAAATGTTTTGGGGACAACGCTGATCTAAGCTAGGGAGATACTTATCCACACTTAAGACAATCAGACTGCTCTAGGGTTTTTTTGTGTTTCTTCTTAGCATTTGCTATATAGAAGAGTTGTTGGCCTTTTCCTTTTTTTCTTCTTCTTTTTTTTTTTTTTTTTCCTTCTCCTCATGTCACCAATGTCTTTAAAAAAGCTTTAATTAAATATCAGCCTCTGTGGTCTCAGAGCAGGGTTTCACACCCGACCGTTTCAGAGCACGCAGGCTCAGGCTCCATGTGGGAATGCTGTCTCCCACATGGCTCCACTGAACTCATCCTTAACGATCTACTCCCACTTACCTAACTTCAACACTATTTTTCCTGAGACTGCATTAATGAATCCAATAAATAAAGCATTGTATCACCCATGCGGTATAGACATTAATTTTAGAACAAAACATTAATCAATTTAAATTTACGTACTAATGCAGACACAATCAATTTGAACTTCTTATGACAATTAACAAAGCTTTTGCTACATCCCTAAAACACACTGACCCATCAATTATGGTTTGCATCAAACTAATGCTAATGGTACTTCCTTCTTCCTTAGGCTGTCAGCAGCCTACCTGATTGGTCAACTTCAATGCAGCAGATCAATTAATATAAATTATACATGCACGGAAAGATGGGTTAATATCATAAGTTCATTTAATTAATTGTGTTTGATTAAATGAGGTACTTTCATTAGCCCTCTTAGCCATGAACCATATATACATCATAATCCTTTTACAAGCTCAGCCGTCCAGACACAGACCTGACATTGGGAGCATATTCAAATTACCAGCCGCAGCCATGCAAACCTCCCTGCATAATTAACAACTAAACGAGCTGCAGTCACTTAAGCTGAAAAGAAAACTGTTCACATCAACCTCTCTGATACTGTTTAAATTGAAGATGTCATGGGTAAAACAAAGGTGAACAGACAATGGTAATTAAAAATTAAAAAGGACAAGGGGGATTTGCTACTAATGGAAGCAAAGTGAAAAGAGGGCTAAGGGCCTGCTTCTTAAAAAGAAAAAAAAAAGAAAGGAAAAAAAAAAAGAAGAAGGATGCTGGTGTTAGGCGATTCTGCTTTTGCTCTTGGTAGAGTCAGGGTGAGAGGTGCATGTCAGGCTTCAGAAGGAAAATTATAGCTTAGCGCAGAGATCATCCTATAGCTGGGTGAGCTATAAGAAACACCACATTAACAAGTGAAATCCTAATACAGGCACAGCCAAGCACTTTGGTTTTACCCCATCCAGGAAATGAGCTATTTCTATGGGAAACCTATTTTCCTCAACTTAAAGAGAAGGCAAAAGAGCAGTGTAAGACGTGCCTCCTTGGCCCACTTACCTGCTGTGAAAGGAATTCTTTACAAGGAACTTTTCTAGCAGTAACTTCTTTGAGCCCTGACATGAAAAAAATATATAAATCCAAAGGAAGTTTTTTGTCTCTTCCTTGGTTCAATGCCCGCTCTTCTAGGCACAGTTTCAATCTCAGCTGTGCTCAAGATACAGGAAATACTGTGACTCTACAGCAGCAAGAATGAAAGCATGAATATGAAACTGCAGAGGAACTTGCTCACTACAAGTCAGCAGCGTTGCTTTGTAACAAAAATATTGCTATGATATCCTGATGACATTCTACATGTTAAATAAAAAAAAACAAACAACACATGACAAAAGACCGTTGGCACCCAGGGCTTCCAGCTGTTGTTTCATTACCTCCATTAAAAATATGCATTCATCAGTATCATATTCCAAGCAGAAAAGTTCCGGTATGATTTTTGAAACCAGTAGCATCAAGATATTACAGAGTTTTCTCAATAATTTCAATATAAACAATTAGATATTGCAGATCATACTGCAGGTGCATTTCAAAGAAGGCATTAAGATACCAGGTTGTGGTGGTATACAATTAAAAAGTCATGGTTTGGGACATTCAAACTTCTTTCAAAGTTAATTTTGGCATCTACCATTCAATAGAAAACTCATCACAGTGTTATTCCTTTGAATGCATGAAAAGCATTAGCAGACTCTCTGCCCATCAATGCTGCCCTGTGTGAAATCGGGAAAGGGCACTCCATGGTAAAAGTGTCACTTAGAAGGAGATGACAGAAAGACATAATGTTGAATAGCCATGAATCCCAAAATACATTAGTTAGTTTATGTTAGCTGTCTTGGAAACTTACAGGAACTTATTGCTTAATATCAAGATCATACAAGTTCTCCCATTCTTCAGTGCAGTGTTGCTGCACACAGGGATCACAGAATCACAGGGGTTCAGGTAGGGGTTGGAAGGGACCTCTGGAGATCATCTAGTCCAATATCCCTGCTAAATCAGGGTCACCTAGAACAGGTTGCACAGAATCACATTCAGGGAGGTTTTTAATATTTCCAGAGAAGGAGACTCCACAACCTCTCTGGGCAGCCTGTTCCAGTGCTCTGTCACCCTCAAAGTAAAAAAGTATTTCCTCACCTTGAGATGGAACTTCATGTGTTTCAGTTTGTGCCCTTTGTCCCTCGTCCTGTCACTGGGCACCCCTGAAGAGTCTGAACTGATCCTCTTCACATCTGCCCTTTAGATTATTTATAAGCATTGATAAGACCCCACATCAGTCTCCTCTTGTCCATGCTATACAGACCCGGGTTTCTCTGCCTTTCTCTGTAAGAGGGGTGCTCCAGTCCCCTAATCATCCTTGTAGCCCTCCACTGGGCTCCTTCCAGTAGTTCTTTGTCTTTCTTGAACTGGGGAGCCCAGAACTTGACACAATACTCTTTATGTGACCTCACTAGGGCAGAGTAGAGGGGCAGTATACACTTCTTCAAGCCGCTGGCCACACTCCTAATGCACCCCAGGATGCCACTGGCCTTCTTGGCCACAAGGGCACATCGCTGGATCATGGTTAACTTGCCCATTGGGACTCCCAGGTCCTTCTCCACAGAGTTACTCTCCAGAAGGTGAACCCCTAACCTGTACTGGTGCCTGGGCTTATTCCTCCCCAGGTGCAGGACCCTACACTTGCCTTTGTAGAACTTTATTAAGCTCCTCCCCACCTATGATCTTGATACTCCACTGAAAGATCTCTGCTGTACACGGACATGTCACATAATGTCTTTAAAGCATATATTTTGACCACAAGTCCTCACAAGAAGATTTTTTTTCTCAAGTCATAGTAAAACAAACTGTTGCCTTAAAATAAACAAAAAACCAGTACCTTCTGTCAGAGTCCAGCATTTTGGTAACCAGATGCATTCCATGGCTCCTGTTTGAACCTAGCGCAATGCAAGACCATGACTTGCTCTTGTGATGTACATTGGCTGCTTGTACTCTTCAGCCATTAGAGCATGGGGCTGAACTGCAGTGTTAATGAAATTTATAATAGCATTTTGACAAAACCAAGGAGGAGAACTGTCATGTTACTTTATATTCCGAACTAAATATCTGACATATTACTCAGTATTATTATCTGTGTTATGCTGAAGAGACAGAATTGACTCAGGCAGGAGATTGGCTGCACATGAACTGTACTTGTGGTGTTCTTGTGGAATTTTTATAAATAAACATTTGTATAGCTATGATGTGTTAAATATCCCCAAATTCCAGAAGGCGCTGTAATTCATACATCTGTATTTAAGCCTGCATATACTTCAAATAAATATGAATACATTCACTTTATTAATTGGCTTAAGTAGAGGGAGTAAGAGTACCGTTTATCCAGGGAATTGTAGCCCACAAATTCTCATGCTCACAAAAGCAAGTATAATTAGAAATTGCTCTCTCACTCGTCTGTGTATTCAGGCCACGTTTCTTTTCAAGTACTTCAATGGAGAAGAAGCTATGAATCCACACCTTCCTAATTTTTATGTTGGCGAAGTTCCCCTTCTGGGACACAGATATGGAACCAAGAAACTAACTGCAAGTGGCTTCAGGATGAGAAAAAAGGAGAAGTACAGGCTGAGCACAGTGACTATCAAATGGTACAGAAAAATATGCCTGCAATCACATCCTAATGTTACTAATTCCAAGAGTAATCCAAACAGATGCTTACTTCATGTAATGGCAACCTATGTCTTGTTATAGTTTGTCTTCTCTCTCATACACATTTATTTTCAAAATGTAACCTTTTAAGAATTCAGCTCCCGGAGTTTAACTAATCTGTTTTCTCTACTAAAGCATGGATAATATGCCTAACTATTGCTAATTCAGCACTAAAAAATAAATTACACTTTAAGCCAAACAATTAACCCACAATTTCAAAATGCTTCTATGTTTCAATGAATGTTGCCAGAAGAAATAATGAGGCTGCCCCCTCTCCTGCCCTCCTCTCAAAATCTATGAAAATTTCATGGGATCAAGTAATATTAAATCAAGTTGCTGCTGACTCACAACTCCATCCAATAACTCATCATAAAAGCAAGCTTACTCCAAGTTTTAAAATTATTCCATTGTGGCTATTCCTTGGGATATTCCCCCAGAAGTTATACCACACACTCCTGTTGACACAACATGTGTCAAAAGCCATGTGTTACATCCTTAGGGAAATATTCTGCAATCCAACATGACTTGCTTAGAATTTGGTTCTAATCTTACATCTTTATTCCACTGAAAACTTTTAAGTTACCATTGATAAAGAAAGCCCAGTATGGTTCAAATCTCGTTTATGTAAAGCTATGGAGAAAAAAGCACCAAGCAGTTCATACAGGCTTTGTGTAAGTTACTTCACTCTGTGACCCCAAATATCCCAAGTCTGTCCTTATTTACTGGAGAATATCCAGGAAAACACAGAAAACAGAACTGAGTGTCTAAAGCAAAGATGGGGAAAGTCAAAACAACGATAATAACAATCATAAACCAAATTACATTTTAAGTCTCTCACATGGGCAGTGTAACTATTTTCTTTTTCCTTTGCAGTTAAAACGTAATGTCTGTGCTCTGTGCTTTTTCTGTGACACGTGAAGGCGTTGCTGACATTTAACCACTGTAGACAATTTAGAAACATCTTCTGGTTTATGGTGCTATGGTGATAGAGAGGACATCAACAAATGCAGAAGAAATACTAAGTCCGAAACTTGCATCTCTGCTGGAGAGAAATTTTTTTTGGTACATTTTTTTTCAGTCAGAGATTGGATCTTTGCCTTAAGCCGCTGCAACTTTATTGTTGTACATTACAGTCTTCATGGTTTTAAAGCACAGTACATTTTCTTTATTTTATTGATACTGTTTTGCTCTTAGATTAGATTTTTGCTCTCAAAAAATATTTTAACCTAGTTTCACATATACACAGGCATTTACAATTAAAATGATCACGGAAATAATATGTGAGCCAAATTAAAAAATCAAAATAAGAGACCACAGGAGCATATCCAACATATTTTATAAGCCAAGTGACATCCACTTGCATGTACAGTTCATATTTTGCCTACTTGTTTCTGAGTTTTATCAACACATTTGTTTGTTTTATCAGGGAATATTAGATAACCTTAGATAACCTTCAAAGCCTACCAGGTATTATTTTATTTTTATAGTGTTTTTTGGGTTTTTTTTAATAACAGTTATAAACAAATACTGAGTGTCTTCCAAATTGATTTTATAATATCTTATATCTCAAATGTAACACCTATTCCTCATGCTGAAAGAGCTTTCAACAATATCACTGGCATTGAAATGTCCAAAGCACTGTACTGGGCATTTGTACAGACCTTCCATATTTAGCAGGTCTTGCCCTCAAAAAAACCTTCCTAAAAATTTCCTTTTATATATTTGAGGATTTAAAATTTTTAATTGGCATCATTAGCAACACATCTTCAACTACGAAAAATGTAAAGTGATGCTTCTATTAATTCTTGCCAGCTATCCTACAGCCATCATTAAAACCTATGTCAGTTCTTGCAAAATACTCTTACACATTAAAAAGGAAAATAATTATTTTAAATGGCCTTCATATATTACTCAGCTATTTTCCTTAATGAAGACAGACAGAACATTACTGATACCTCAACTAAAGGAAATCCTGAGTCCTTGTGCCTGATATTTAGTGTCAAGTCCCATGCTATCATAACCTCAAACAGCAAAACAGAATCATAGAATCATAGAATCATAGAATCATAGAATCTTAGGGGTTGGAAGGGACCTCGAAAGATCATCTAGTCCAACCCCCCCTGCTAGAGCAGGGTCACCTAGAGCACATCACACAAGAACGCATCCAGGTGGGTTTTGAATGTGTCCAGTGAAGGAGACTCCACAACCTCCCTGGGCAGCCTGTTCCAGTGCTCTGTCACTCTCACAGTAAAAAAATTTTTTCGGATATTCACCTTGAACCTCCTATGCTCCAATTTCCACCCATTACCCCTTGTCCTATCACTGGTCATCACTGAGAAAAGCCTAACTCCATCTCCCTGACACTCACCCCTTACGTATTTGTAAACATTAATGAGGTCACCCCTCAGTCTCCTTTTCTCCAAGCTAAAGAGACCCAGCTCCCTCAGCCTCTCCTCATAAGGAAGATGTTCCACTCCCTTAATCATCTTTGTAGCTCTGCGCTGGACTCTCTCAAGCAGATCCCTGTCCTTCTTGAACTGAGGGGCCCAGAACTGGACACAATACTCCAGATGCGGCCTCACCAATGCAGAATAAAGAGGTAGGAGAACCTCTCTTGACCTACTAACCACACCCTTTCTAATGCACCCCAGGATGCCGTTGGCCTTCTTGGCCACAAGGGCACATTGCTGGCTCCTGGTCATCCTCCTGTCTACCAGGATTCCCAGGTCCCTTTCTCCTACACTGCTCTCCAGCAGGTCAGCCCCCAACCTGTACTGGTGCATGGGGTTGTTCTTCCCCAAATGCAGAACTCTACACTTGCCCTTGTTGAACTTCATCATGTTTCTCCCCGCCCAACTCTCCAGTCTGTCTAAGTCTCTCTGAATGGCAGCACAGCCTTCTGGTGTGTCAGCCACTCCTCCCAGCTTGGTGTCATCAGCAAACTTGCTGAGGGTACATTCTGTACCCTCATCCAGGTCGTTGATGAAGATGTTGAACAACACCGGTCCCAGTACCGACCCCTGAGGGACTCCACTGGTCACACACCTCCAATCAGATTCTGCCCCATTGCAAGGCAGAAACCATAGATGTTACATCATTTCACAGCAACTTAAAATTCAGACCTCATTTACAGTGCACATAGAATCATAGAATCATTTGGGCTGGAAAAGACCTGTAAGATCATCGAGTCCAACCATAAACCTAACAGTGCCAAGTCCACCACTAAATCATGCCCCTAAGTGTCACATGTGCACGTCTTTGAAATAACTCCAGGGATGGTGATTCTACCACTTCCCTGCCAGGCCTAACAGCATGCTTGGAGATGTCCACACACTAAAACATCACAGTCACTTCTGACCCTGAAAGAACATGACCCAAAATACTGGACTCCTCAAGTACTCTTGCAGTAGCTGGAATTTGTCATCCTGTGGTCAGAGCAGTCGTATTTCAATGAAAGAAAATGTTCACATGTAATTCCTCTGCAAAGCCTCCCACCAAATAAATTGGATTGAATTAGTTTATTTGTTTGTTAATACATATAGCATTAAAAAGCCTTTGCATTTCAGCAGCTTTTTTGGAGTAAGAATGTTAAGCCCATTAAGGCTCAAAATGCCTATTTAGAAACCAGTCAAGTACTGAGATTCTTCTCTCTTTGAATCAGAGGCTTTTTGTATATTTAAAACAAAACCAGACTGCTGCCATTACTTCCAAGCCTGTGGTTTGTTACACAGAATTCAATGGAGCTTGCCTTTCTTTCAAGCTTTGTAACAAATAGCAGTGCTCCAATTTTTGTATAAATACATAGAAAAAAGTCTTGATTTTTAAATGATAAATAGAACTGAAAGCTCTTTATAGTGAGGGTCAGTTTCCTTCAATTGATTTTAAAAGGCCATTTTTGGTCTCAGGATTGGTTCTGTGGGAGGAAAAGAGAAAGGGTGAAGGAGAACAACTGTCTCTCTTTAAAAAAATCATGAAATTCATTACAAGAAATAAATCTGACAGGGGAAACAGAAAACCTCAAACTTTGCATTATTCTGTTTTTTGACAAATGAACCTTTTTCCATTTTTAGTTAGGTTTACATGAGTCTTGTCAAGAATCACTGTTAACAGTGACAGCTTTATTATTTCTAAATTTCTTTTACTGTTATTGGAAACACTATTTGCTCCAAATAGGCTAACGTAATTATAACACAACGATAGGGGTGAAGAGAGCAATATTTATGTTCCTATATGTTAAGAATGAAACTTGGCAGTACACACACTGTATTTTGCAAGTGTATCTGTACATGTACTGGCAAAGGACCACATTTTCCTTTTAGAGGCAAAAGTTTATAAAGCATTGCATTCACAGTCAAAAAACAAATCTGTCCATAATTGAAAGAAGCATAAAACCATATTGCCTGTTTCACTAAAACCCATCTTCTACACTAAGTTATTTTAAAACTGTTTAACATCAAACTTGTTCCCTGCTCACAGAAAATGCCTTTTGAACTACAGAAAATAAACTACTTACAAATTAAAGCCTCCCCTCCACCATGCAAATACATATTTGTGCATGTTTCGTATTCTTAAATATGTATTTCAATAACTTTGTTCAGTGACAACACCCATTCTAGTATTCACCAAGGAAAAACACTGCTGAAAAAATAACTGCCCTTTTACAGGGATTGAGAAGCTCATTTTTGAATTTCAAAACCTAAATACAGAGGCAATGCTATTTTTTAGCATTTATTTTAAATGTAAAAGTATTTTGATATTCTGGCTGTCATCTAATTTCATGCAAGCATTCTGAGGGACCTAAATGTAAAGCCACCAGCAGCTCCTCCAGTCATTTACCCATGTTTTTGTAAACTGAGTGGCTGCAGTATGAAAGATGCAGGCAAAGGATTACAGTGCTTAATGGCTACTAGCATAAAAGTGCATAGTAGTCTTCAGAAGCACTGAAAACTCAAATGAAAGCTGTTTATTCACAGACATAATTCCAAAATTTTCAGTGCTGAATTCCAAATTACTTGAGAAGACTTACCATGACTTCATGTAATCTCTGAAATTATTACTAGAAGCAAAAACCTGTGAACATAGACTTGGCAGAATGCAGAAATGTGATTATTAGAAAACCAGACTGGGAATCCAGTACTAGGACTAGGGCTAGCCCCTTTATTTAGCCTTGAGAAGCTCCTAGGCTTCAAGCTCTTTCCAGGACAAGAAATGCCAAATTAAATTCAGTAGAAGCAGAAGTAATTCAGGGATTGAGCGAGAAAAAATAAGAGCCCATACCTTGGCCTCTGCATTTAACTACTCTGGTCTGAGACTTTCCAGACAGATGTTCACTTCTCCTTTTTTTCACAGATTTTCCTTTTATGCCTGGGCAAATCATGGATGGTCCCATGTACCTAATTTTGAAATAGGGACAACTATCTGCTCCCACACCTCAAATCTGTGCTGCCAAACACACACATTAATGTGTAGGAAGAACTTAACACTCCAGTGAAGGAGATACCAAAGGAATTTTGGTGTATATAACACTTGGACACAAATTCAACCACAGTAATGGAAGTTCAGTTCCATAGGATTTTGAAACAGCTGAACTGGAAGGAAATTTGCTGGCTCTTGCTGAAAAAAGAAAACTGAGTCTAAGCAATAATTTAATTTTTCAGTATCTACTACAGAGAAGCATATCCTTTACAGGTAGTAAAATCCCCAAAATGAGGTATGAAAGAAATCCCTGCCTCATAGAGCTTGCCAGTTTAGCACAGAGGTCTTGTGGCAATGTAGAAGTATTCCTTTGCCTTCTGAAAATGGAGTGTCCCCTCTCCCAACATAGCTGCCTTACTGCCATGTCTAGATCCAATGTTAGCACCAGCACTTAGCTACTACTAAAACTTTTAGTATAAGACTTCTTTGAAAAAAGTTCTCTGTGATTAAATGCAGGTGCTGGCAATAAAAACAGGGAAATCTGTCCATACTTACCTTTCTTGTAGTTGAATGACTTTAAACAGTCAAGAAATTATTGGAAATCTTTCCTGTGGTGCTTGCAGCTCCAACAACCAACAATCATCAAGAGCAGAGGACGTCTAAAGCACATAATTTTAAGACAAGTTTTAAAATAATGAGGTGTTGAAGACCATACTCATGTAGAGCTTCTTGAATACTTCTCCATCGCTCCATTTTATATTGTGTTGGCCCAAACAAGTGTCCTGGCTGAGCCCACATCCCTGATCCTAGATAGGCTGGATGGGAAGATGAGGGATAAGGCTTAGTTTGGAGCCACACTCAACTCTCTATGCTAACTGGCAGGAATTGCACTTTGCAGTCTTTGTCTTCAAGCTCAGCCTTACTGGAAATTCAGGCCTCTTACTCTAAAGTACTGGAAATTGTTTGCCTTAAAGGCAAGAGCTGAAGTCTGTGATTTTTCAAAAACAAATGAGTAGGGAATCTTTCCCTCCCTGCGATATAAGATGACAAGAAACAATGCACCCACAAAAGATGCTCAATTTAATCCTTATTCTGGATCCATCTCCCAATTCCCAGAATAGTATACTAATTAGCCAATTGCAGACCTCTGCAGTGCCTACTTCTCCCAGTTCTCCCCACCTCTCTTCATGACATGCTTAAAAAACCTATGCAATCTTTCTCTCTAGGCCAATGAGTGACTTTCTAGCTCTCTAATTCATAGGAATGAGAAGCCTGGATATTCATTTTGTATCAACGATTATTCAATGT
>NC_067283.1:61025997-61083497 GCF_020740795.1 Apus apus
AAATGACCAATTTCATTCCTGACATCTATATTCACTCCTATGGAGTTTCAAGCTCTAAAGCTCCATAGCTCTAGTCCCAAAAGGTTCTAACTTACACCTGCAGACATACAGCACACAAATAACGCAAAGGGAAAGCAAGCACGTAACACTAGAGAAATGCCAGGGTAGGATTCATTCTTCCTTGTTTTATCCATGTAAATGTCAGACACCTAGTCCAGCCTGCACACCTAGACCTCTTGCTGCAGTTTGTATGATGCAGGCATATTGTGAAATCAATTCATTTTTTATCAACATGTGTCTACTGGAGTTCTGCTGAATTACCCAGACAATAGTTTTCCTCATTGACTAAAGAAGCAAAAGAAATGTGAAGTTAGTGTACTCATCCTTTTCCTTCCATGAACTTTTTGGTGAATTCTGACATGTCCAGGTTTAACACTTTTTTATTTTTCAAAGCAAATCTCAAATTACCCTGTGATGCTTGTAAGGAAAAGATTTGATTCTAATGGATTTTCCCAGGTTTTTCTCAGAAACAAACCCAGGGGGTTTGGGGGTTGCTGCATTCATAGACGAAAAAGACAACAGCAACACATACTAAAATAGTTTAAAGTCTATTCCAATCAGCAGATGAAGTGAAAAGCAGCATCAGAATCTGACATAAATGTTTATGACAATTGCAAATCTTGAAAAGAATATTATCTGGGTTTCAAAAAAATTCAGACACTGGATTTTCACAAGTGTTTCACCTAGTTTTAAACTTGGTGTGAACTTCTCATTAATTTCACTGAGAACAGAGGTAAGTGAACACAGTAAAGTTGTGGAAACACAAGAGTTACTACACAAATATTGTGTGCAGTTTAGAAAGTGGGATACTGTAGTCATGGGGGCAACCCTTTTAGGTGTCTGACTGAACATGACCTGTCTACTGCTCCTCCAAACTTCCCCATATTTCACATCACCTTGTGAATCCTGATGGATGGTTCTTTGAGGAATAATGTGAAAATTAGGAAATCTGGTTAAGGATTTTAATAATTATGTTTTAACTTCTTGTGAAGAATATGTATTTTCTAACTCAGATCAGCATTAAACTTCACCTGCCAAAGGTGCTATTGTGCCTTATGGGAAGTGCAAGTGGCAGCTTGTCATCTGTTTTTCACTGCTGGCGAGCTCCCTGGATGGATTAGCTCTAACAACTGAAATATAGTTGGATGTTATATAACTGTAGTCAGAAAATCATGATGGATGGGGAATGTCACCCCAGCTAGATTCACTATTCAACAGTGTGTGTGTGTATGTCTTCATATATGCACTTTTGCAATGCATGTGCACCAAGGAATGAAATATAACTTTAAAAAGTGTGTGTGTTTCATATGAAGTACTTTAATTTGTCATAGAATTCTCAATTCAAAGATTTTGTTCTAGAAACACAGATATAAAATGTATTTATATATTTATGATGGATTTTATTATGTGTGTACTCCACTAGGTAGAGTGAAAATTAAAACTTTCAGAGAAATATCATTAGGCTAAATAAGTCAGTACACTAGGTGTGCAAAACAATTTTTACTTTAAACAGTCACTATTATTTAGTACTTCTAAATGTGAGTGCTTAAATATTTAGTACTTATACATATGAGTGATTTCCTCATCCAGGTTAAAATTATCTTGGCTTCATAGGTTCAAAAGATGTTCTAGTGCTCTGAAGAACAATAAAGATGCTCTGAAGAAGTATGTCATGTACGTGAGCATCAGCCACGTGTTTCCCAGGGCCTGGAAGCTGAGTGTGCCACTGCTGAATGAAAGAACTGGGGTCATTAGCCAGAGGGAAAGAAACCATGTCCATCAGAAGGAGCTGTAAGGAAGGAGTTTGCATAAGCCCTGCCAGCAGCTGTGGACACAAGGTAAGAGTCTGAGATTGCAAAAAAACTGGGGGGTGAAGGGAGAATGCTCTGGAAAACACACTGTCTTGAAATGTTTCTGGTAAGGATTGCCAAGAAACTGCGACTTTGCACCTTTGAAAGGCAAAGCATACATTTCATGCATTGTCCTCCACAATAAATATGCATACCAACATACAGAAAATGTTTTTTCCCTATCTGCATTGTTTTTCTAATCAAACATAGTTGAGGAAGAAAGACACATATTTTGTCAGCAAGTCAGACAGTATCACAAAACCACTAGGAAACTGTAGTAAACAACAGTTTTGGAGAATGTTCCACTGTTTAAAACTCCAGGAAAGTAAAACAAAATAAAACAGAGAGGTCTAACAGAAGTACAAACTAACATACCCATTCTATTCTATCATGTCCAAAATATTTTATCTTCCCCTCAGCAAATTTTTCACTGTTTCACTCCCAATTACTACAAAAAAAGTGTTATGAATGCAAAGTAAAATGCACAGGGTCATAAAGAACACCAGCACTTCAACAAAAGTACATCAACTTTGTGGGTTGAATCTTAGGGAGTTTAAAATTTGATTTATACTTTGTAGCTGGACCTAGTACTTTTCCAACCTCAGAAAACACAAAAACTACTGTCTTTAAGAAAAACCAACTTCTGTGAAATACATTATTTTTTACTCTGTGGCTAGCACAAGAAGCAGGATTATACTGATCAACAAACGGAGGAAATAAAATGCACATAAGAATTCAGTGTCCTGTGTAGGATCTTGTGCCATTAGAAGACACAGATGGCACAGGTTGAAATCAGTGATACAGGGAAACAAAAGCAAAGGTTTTTTTCACTCCTTGTCTCTCATACAGTTGCATGAATTAGATGTGACATTGGATTGCAAAGGGAAGAGGAGAGTCTACAATGTGAATATTCCCTCCCTAAGTATATGCTAGTTAATGATAATATTTAGAAGGTACAAAGTTGGTTTAGTGCTGCAAAAAGATGTGGGAAATGCGCATTACAGCAGAGAACAATGCAAAGCAAATTCTTCTGGCAAGGACTGAGGCACTGAATTTTGCAAGGGTCATTGTTGGAGTGGCATAGCTCCCCTTACATGGGTCACAGAGCAAAAGGTCAAGCTAGTGTTTGAAGTCTAGAGAGAGGCCTACTAAGCTGAAGTGGTACTACTGCTACCATAATTACATTTCCAACAGTTCTGCAGTTTGAATTACGTAGGCTCCTGTGGAAAGTAACAGAAAAGGGTTCAGCTGAATGTTATGTGCTTTCCTGAAAACAAACACACAGAAAACCCCTCTTAATCAACTCTCTACTCATAATTTTAAATATTGAAACTGCACAAAAATCAAGGAACAAGATAATTTTTTCCCCGTGGATAAATGATGGAAGTAATTTCCAGAGCAATGAGTAAAAACCAGATGGAGTGGTTTCATATTAGAAATTATAAAACTATAAGCAAGGTTGCTGAGAGATTCTGAAGTGTACCCAGGTAAAGATCTAAAAGTCTAATATCATGCAGAAGAACATGTCCACTCTAGGTAAACAGTATCTCCTAGGGATTACTGTTACACTTTCCTTAACTATTCAAGTGCTTGCTGAGTCATAAAGCAAGAAAAAGCAATAGAGGCTCTGTGTCTCAAGGCAAAGAAGTGAGAAAGGGCAATTTGGTTACTTGCACCAGGGGGAAAATCACAGCTGCTTTCTGTAAGAAGCTATTTTTGGTCACAGGCCAAGGCAAAGGACAAGAATCCAAAGTAGCTGGTTGCCTTAATAGCAGGCTCTTTGGTAAAAGGAATGGACAGGATCCTCCAGAAGTGCACCTAATGTTAAAAATAGTCCAAGTACAATATTTAGTGAAGTCAACATAATTCAAAACTGACTGAGGGAAGAAACAAGCCATAGTCTCAACAAACTTACTGATTTTCTCTTTACCATCATAACTCAAGTAATCCACACCTAGCAATAGACCTAAGCACACAGCATATTCATCACTGAGACAACTTAGCTCCTATAATTCTTTCCTTCTGCACTCCTAAGTAACTCTGTGGGTTGCAATCAGTTTAACCTCCCCTTGAAGTGATACAGGGAACAGATATTTGGACACAATAGCTTTCACCATGTTACACACTTGAGGCAGGTTTTTTCCAAACTAACAAAATCACCCAGAATTTTAAATATGTTCCTTTCTGCAGTGTCCCTAATCAATTACCATTTACTCAGTGAAGACCCAGCTCCTTCCATTCCATCCTGACAGGCAAGCTCCTGTCTCTAAACAAATTTTATTAAAAAATGAAATGTAATCACTCCATTTCCTATTCCACAGCTCTGAGTATCCAATTTAAGTAAGCTGAGCTTCCATGTTACTTTTCATATGCAATTAATAACTTCAATTGAAATGTCAAGTGATAATGCTACAGATTTCTTGATTCCACTATGTCAGGAAGACAAAAGCAAATTTTATAAGCACCGTGAAGCTTCTGATCAACTATACCACTTATTGCTGGAACAATTAGGCTAAACATTTTCAACCCCATAGTTAAAACTGTTGTCACTCGTGAAAACCACAAAATATGCATTTAAATTTAATAAGGGGAAAATAATCTTATGTGCTAATGATATATTTCCTCCAGCTGCTCCCACATGTTCAGCTATTTAATACAGGGCCCAAATCCCTTTGTTCCCGGTTTCTCTCCCTCCTTCCCCCCAGCGGCACAGGGGGACAGGGGATGGGGTTTAGAGTCACTTCACAGGCTGGGGGTTCCTGCTGCTCCTTCCTCCTCAGGAAGAAGGATTCCCTACAGTCCTCCTCTGCTTCCCCACGGGGTCCCTCCCATGGGAGAGAGTCCTCCACCAACCTCTCCTTCATGAGTCCTACCCATGAGGTCCAGAGCTGCTCCGGCCTGGGCTTCCCACAGAGTCAGGGGCTGCTTCGGGAACAGCCACCTCCCCTGGTGCCGGGGTCTTCCACAGCTGCATAATCAGAGTCCACTGGCAGCAAATCTGAGTCCAGTGGCCAAGTTCATCCCTCCTGGTGCCTTCAGGGAATGTTCCCCCACATTCCTCCATGAGTGCAGGGGGACAGCTGCCATCTCGCCGTGGGTTGCAGGGAAAGCTCTGCTTGGGCACCTTCTTCTCCTTCTTCCTCACCAACCACCAGCACCTCTGCCTCTCCAGCCCAGCTCTTCTTCCTCGCTCTGCTTAGCTCACTGAGGTGCATCTATTGTCCCTCTAATGGCTCTTTGACTGGTTTTGGGGCAGGGGGAGCTTCTCAGGTTCTTATCAGAGCCACTCCTGGGGCCCTTCCCCCACTACTAAAATTCCTGACAAACCAAACCAGCACAATATTCAGCTGCTTCAAACACATGAGAGTGAACGTTATGCCTGCACTCGTTATCAGGATATTTTTTTCTTGGTCAACTAATTCAAAATAACCCTGCTCTACATCACTCTCAGACAAAAAGGCACTGTGCTGGTTACAAACAGCTAGGAACATATTCATATGCAAAGAATGGGGTTTTGTACTATTTTATGCCAATAAACAAGCTGAAAGTAACTTTGTAATTACTTAGAAACAAGAAGGATTTTACTCAGAATGTATGTTACCTAGCATTTATTGATGTACATGCAAGTCACTACAAAATCTCTAAATATAAAAATAATCAGGTGCTTTACCCTGTTTAGTAATAAAAAGCTGTCAATAGCTCCTTCCTTTGGTGGCTGATTTAGTAAAACTTTTATGAAGACTGTAAATTTCATGTTGTAGTATACATGACAGTCACATTCTAGATGTTAAGATGCAAGACAAACAGAAATCAATATCCCCCAACCTGGGCATGAATTTTGTCAACCTCCAATTATTATCTTGCTTGTGGGAAAGCTCAAAGAATAACTGAGGTTTCTGGTCTTGATGTCACAGAATGGATAAATAATTTCAGATATAACATGCTTTACTTGGCTACATTTGATAAATCGTGTGTAGGTTGTTGCTGAAGTTATATGCATTTTGTGGACCATATATTTCACAGGAAGAAACGCAAACTACATCAGGCTTATATTATTTACGATCTTTTTCCTTTTAATCCTTAGGTGAAGGGAAATTTAATTTTACAGCTATACTATATTTTAGTTACTTACTATGACAACATCTCCTTCAGACTATTTTGTCTTGGAGAGTATCTCTTGAAAGAAAACTCTGTAAAGAGCAAGTATATGCATTTACCACATTTGCAGGCACAAAACTAACTGGATTAGTAAACTACAAGTGAAGAATAAGTTTTCTGCTAGGAAATGGAAGTTCAGATTTTTATTTCTCAATTTGGAGAAGCATAAGAAAAAAAACCAACAAAAACAAAACAGAATCTGAATATCATCAGTAACTATCTTTTAATCTGAAGTAAGGGTACTGTGTGTGGCAAGACTGAAATGCAATTGTACAAGGATGGAAGGTAATGCTGGTAGGCATCCTCAGCACAGTTCATGCCCCTTAATTTATTAGCGATAAGCACTAGCATAAAAATATCAGTAGCAGTAGGTCTGTACCCAAATATAGACTCTTGAACCTCAGCTTCTAAGGGATTCTCAGTTTCAGACAATCTGTACTGTAGAGTCTGCTGTGCTGCGATAGCCTTCCCTCCACATTGCAGTGCTGTGGGTCTGTGAAAGGCACTGAGTTCACTGTTTATCTCCTAGCTGTCCTGCTTTTGACATCATATGGTTAATTTTAGAGCAGTTAAAAAGCTTAAAGTAGATTATCAGGCGAATACAGTTTTGAAGAACTGGTACAATCTCACTTAGGTGAAGGAGATGCCGAACTTCTCACATTGTCTCTCCTGAAAGTGATTCTGTGCCCCTCCATCATTAACTTATAAACTCCATTCCATCTCCTTTTTGATAGATTCCTTTTGAAGTTACTCTAAAAATGAAAACACATGGATGCTAAACTACAGCCTAGCTACTTACTAATAAAGCTGTTCAAGTATATGCAGTTTAACTCATATTCAAAAGAATCAGGCGAACAAATTTTGGAGATGGAGGGGATTCCCTCTGTGAGGTCTCAAATCAATGTTAATGCTAATGTACCAGGACATTTTCAGGGACTCATTACCTTCATTTATTTATATTTTGGAAAGTGCATCAACACCCAAAATAGGTATTTTGAGGCAGGATGTAGCTAGTGTTACCTCAGAAGCCGTTTATCCTGATTATCTCGGCTTTGTACCACGAAGTCTATGAGAGATCCCAACGCAAAAGAGATACTTCCCAGTCAGTCTGGCTACACACATTCAGTATTTTCATTCAGGAATCAAAGAAAAAGCCTTTCTTTGAAAGCTGTGCCATACAAAGGCACAGCCTAGACAACTCCAAAGATTATTCTTAAATTCTCCACTGACACACCAAATCTTAAGCTCTGCTCAATCTTCTTACACACAGTTTTTCAAAAAACATATGCTCTTATACGGTATATAGCATGCATACAGAATCATTGCAGTAGTTTATACTTTTTCCTTTTTTCTAACTTAGCTTTCTAATGCTGGTATTTCATGTTTCCCTGCCAATTTCCTTTGGACTCTTTTTTTTTCTTTTTCTTTTTTTTCCCTTTTTCTTTTATTGGGTAAGAGATTGTAACAGTATCAATGGGATAAAATTCCGAAGGTGACTTCTAAATTGTGTTTGTCTTTGTCAGTATCTCCTACTGTCTTCCACAGGTACATTTTACATCACCTCTAATTCCTGAAAAAAATCCATACTGTGAGGAGAATAAAGCTAAACCTATGCACCAGCCTCTTCTCAGTGTATCTACTACAGAAGCATGACGAGCAGCAATTTCTTACCAGTGCATACATACCAGCAGATAGCTCTAACAGAGCTTCATTTTATGCTGGAAAGTATGTAGGTTCAGTTATGCTCTTTTCTCACTGCATTTTCTTTCTTTGAGGAGACACAGAGCACAAAAGCAGTATTCACCAATACAAATGAACATACCTTATAAGCACTTTGCTGGTATAGAATCCCTTCTTGGACCATTATTTTCATGCTTTATACAAGATAGAGAAGCTTTCAAAAATAGATAATAACACAAGTACCTCCTAGAGTAAATAATAGGTTATTGGATAGAGGGGAAATGTTTGTCTTAATAACTGAGCTATTTTCTTTTCCCTTCCTGTAGCTATGATAGAGATTCAAGCACATTTCCTGGAAAGAGACTGCATCTAAAAGAACCCGAACACTATTTGAAAATTTCATGCAAAGGGGAAGACATTCCAAACCAGAGAAAACAATATAGAAGAAAACAGGGGAGATTCTATAGTTACAGATGTTCAAATGGGTATTTGGGATTAGCACAAACTCAATTCTAAAAGAAATAAAGGTAGTGAAGATAAGTTCCCTGGATGAAAACAACCAAAAGAAGCTTTTTCCTAAACACTTGCAAGGTGTGCATATATGAAGTGCTACTGGTTGTATTCAAAAATTAGATTATTCTTAAAAAAATAATTAAAAAGAAGAGCATTTTATTCCGAACAGAACTTCTTTAACAGATGGATAGGGGAATGGCAGAATAATGCAATCCCGTCTGCTGTCTGAGACCCTGCTGAGAGCTACTTTCAAGCTGATAATACAATTCTATTTGTGGCTAAAATCATGCTGTACTGGCAGTTTAGCTCCTCAATTTTTATTTTTCTTTAGTTCCTCAATTATTGTTTTGTGTTTGTTTTGTTTGTTTGTTTGTTTTTGCTGGGGAGGAGACAGATTGTGTTGTTTTGCTTTTACTTTAGTAATTATGAAGTATTGCTAAGATGTCAGCTTAAAAAGTAGAATATGCTGCCTTTTATTTCAGGGTCACTTGTGTTAAAATCTGAATTGGAAACATCTTATGAAACCCAGCACAGGAAAGGATCTTAGCAAAAGTTTAAGTCCATGTATTTCCAGGACAAGCATGGTGGGTAAAATGACAGATTAACAATTACTTCAATGGGGTATCTATGAGTTCTTTAAAGAGGTATTTTCTAAAAAGGACTGAGTCATTGAGTTGTGGTGTTCATAGCTGCTCCTTTTTTAAACATGCTTGTTAGGTATGTCTGTTAACTAAAACAAAACAAAAAAACCCAAACCAAAAAACACACAATTGGACTGATATGAAGACTCAGAGGAGTTGATCACTAACTGACAGAAGAGCAGACGGAACTGGTGTAAATTATGTAGTCAACAGTTGACAAACATAATTTAAACTAATACAATGCTTGTGTGTGTTAATACAGAGAGGTGGCAGGGGGAAAGCTTTTCATGGTGGTGTTAAAATAGAAACAAGAAAGGTAGACCAAGACACCTTCAACCAAATTGCATCAAGGTACAAATGCATTTAGTGCTCATTTCCTATATATGGATTCAGTCTGGCTCCATGACTACTGCAAGATCAGCATCAATAGTAATTCTAGATGTAAGTTTACACTCATTGGCAAAACGTGGGTTTTCCTCATGGACTAGACTTGTAAATGTAAGAATTCTAGAGATAGAAACACCACCATATAAAACCTGAATGAGGTCTTAACCACCTCACAAAAAGCACCGTCTCCTTCCCGTAAGGGGCTGACTTACATGGGTATGAAAACATGAACACAGTTTTCATTTGATTGTCCAGAACTTTTTTCACCATGGTGAAAATTCGTGTGATAATGGTGTTGATTGGACAGAAGCTTTTGCTTACCTAGAAATAATGTACCCAGGTAGAGATTGTCACCGACTGTTAATCTGTCTCCAGTTTAGTCTACATAACTTTTGTTTCATTTCAGTAAAACTCTAGGTCATAGGATTTAAAATTTAATGCAGATTTAACCTGCAATAATGAGCACCAATATTAAAAATAACATTTCTCATCCAAATGTGAAATCTTGTCACTGACCAACACACTGGTCTTCTGATACTTTCACAGCTGGGTGGAAATTTTATTTCTGATAACAGACATGGTCAGGCAGCTCAGCCTCTGAAACAAGCAGCATTTTTTTACCTAGATTTATGATCAGGATCTAGTTGGGACTAGTAAGGAAGAATAGCAAGAAGCCTCTCCCTGGCTTTCAGGCCAAATGTTCTCCCTGCTGCAACAAATTCAGGAATTTAAGAGCCTGGCATTTCACCACAGTGATTTTGCCTGCCTTTCATAAGGGGTCCCATATTTCTGATTCTCTTTAAGGTTCTCTCAACACAGTAAATCTATCTTTTTTTTTTTTTTTTTTTAGTCTATATTTGGAATAATTTTCATCTACTTTTTTTTTCTATGAACAGATAATTTATTACCAAACCCATAGATTTTTAAAGTCATGAGAGGTTAATTATGTTGCACTCCTGCCTCTGTGACTGGGCAGCACAAAGACTTTTGCCCAGTTATTCTCCTAATTAGCCCAACTAATGGACCTAATCTTAATTTAAATTGAAAGTGACAGGAAATGGTGGCCATACTTAAACTTTAAAGTTTGTATCTTATTTCTGCTTTGAACTTTGGTCACTTTCCCTTCAAACTCTTTCATCTTCTTAGGTCTCTGCCTGCCTGACATGAAATAGCTTCTTAAGATCACTGTGCAACCATCATAATTATCACCTTTTCAAACCTCAGGGCCTGTACTATAGCAAAGACTTTATATTCCACTTGGCTCACTTAGAAGAAAAAGAGCAATCTGCAATTTCTATTCCAGATAGTTCCCAGAACTTCTTCAATACACAGGAGTGATTTCTATTCCTGCCCTTTCAGAGAGCTGAGAAAGAATTATAAAAACATTTGAAGATTTGTAAGTGTTATTCCCCTGTGTTCTCCACCTCCTAAAATCTTCTCATTTCAAGTCCAATTATCTCTCAGTTTCCTTCTACTTGAAGGGATTTCTCCTTGCATTTTATGAATAGTATGGGGGCTGGGAAGTGAAGTAACTTATCTGAGTAATATACATGCTGGGTTCATTTTTAACATTAAGAATATTTTGCATTATTAAAAAACTTTGTTTTCTTTCTCTCCATAGCATATCCTTTCTCTTCACACTCTTTTTTTGCCCCCTGCTTCCTGCTCTGTTTCCACTTGTGCCTTTTTGAGACAGGCTCACACAGAACAAAGATAGAAGTCACTGTAGGCATCTGCTCAACTCAGCTGTGGAAATTACTAAGGTGAAATGATGAGAAATGCATATTTTCAACTTGTCTTTCAATCTGAAGCTCCTTTTGAAATGAAAATTACTTATTCTAGTGTTTGACATTAAGAGCAAATCAACTGGAGGCTTGAGCCTTCATAACTTTGGGGGCCTTTTTGTTTTGTGGCTTTAATTTTTTTGGTTTGATGTTCCCTTTTGCCCAGGAGGCAGAAAAAAAGACAATATCAAGATGAGTGATTTCAAATAGGCCAGAAACTGAAAATAAGAAATCCTTAAAACAAAATCCAAAATCTGATCTGAAGAGACAAAACTCTGATAAATTTCATGTTCTGGCAAGTTTCAGATACATGACTTATATGTCTATCCTATAATTGTTGAGAATCTTTGAGCACAGCATTTTATTACCTGAATAAAAACAATTAAGTGGCAAAGCAGCTTTATGGTTCTTTTTGTTCTTGACTGCCAACAGTAAGCAACTGAAATTCAGTTTTCTACAGTACAATATTGCAATAATGACACAGGTACCCAAAACATGGAGCAAGAATTTGAGTTATGCTTATCAAAAAAAAACCACCCCAAAATGGTGGAAACACATCAGACATGTAAGAAGCAGATTAATAGCTTGATAATAGCTTGAATAAGATAATTATTTGATGTAAAAGACCCCAACCAAAAAATATTAGGATGAAGTGGCTTTGATCTGTAAGATAGTAATAATAAAATAAATATTTCATTCAGCATGCAGATTCACTTAAAATCTTGTTTAATAGTGAACACATCCCTTCAGAAAATCTTAGCATATACCACTGAAGGAAAAGACAAGAAAAAATTATTACACTCAAAACTTAGCAACTAAAGAGTTTTATTTTCCCAGAATCATCAAAAAATTTCTGCACTACTTCAATGAAATTACAAAAAAGCTTCCTTTGAAGATCATTTAGTTCAATATATAACTAAATTGGAGTGTTACAAATACAGTAAAATTAACAATGCACAACGCAACAACAAAAATGTTCAAGCTCCGATTTTAAAATATAGGCATGTACAATTGCAGATGACCAATACATCTTTACAGATACCTGGTCTGAACAAGAAAAGCAAGCATTAGGAAGGTAACAGGCTCTTTGTATTACCCAAGTTCCTAGGTGAAGTACTCAGTTCCAAATGTATGCACACGAGGTCTATCATCTTAAGACCATCAGTGCTGCTTGACAAATGCTATGCTTTACCTACAAGTATGCAATTAAAATAAATCCTTAGTTGCCATTTCATTCTCTCATTCTCATGTCTCCTGAAACACACAGCATCTTGATGTTTAAGTACATATTGCAGTTTCCATAAAGCAAGAAAATCCAGTACCTAAAGGGGACCTATGAGAAAGCTGGGGAGGGACTTTTTATAAGGGCATGTAGCAGTAGGACAAGGGGTAATGGCTTTAAAATGGAAGAAAGGAGATTTAGGTTAGGCGTTAGGAAGAAAATTTTCACAATGGGGGTGAGACACTGGAACTGGCTGCCCAAAGGAGTTGTGGCTGCCCCCTCCATGGAAGTGTTCAAGGCCAGGTTGGATGGGGCTTGGAGCAAACTGGTCTGGTGAGAGGTGGCCCTTCCCATGGCAGGGGGGTTGGAACTAGATGATTTTAAGGTCCTTTCCAAATCAAACCATTCTATAATTCTATGATCATGGATTCCAATGTTAATCTCTTACTTTTCCTTGCTATAGTTATAATAAAATAATTGCTGTCTTTGTCAAAAACTATTTCACAACAGGAAATGGATGTTTAAGGCGGAATACTGGCTCTGCTCCCTCTCTCCCCTTTACAGTCTCTTACAGCTTCCTGCAAATGTTCTTCTATTAGTCCAGAATCATTCTTATAATCTAAAACCAAAAGGAAGGAGCAGTGAATACAAATTACTTAGAGATACTAATTCACCCTCAGGATAAAACTGAAGGAAATGAATGGGGAAAAGAAATGTGCAGGAGTTGAAAGAACAATTCTATTCTTAATCTGCTGTTTCTTTAAAGTGAGCTTGACTCTAGGAAAAGGATGTTTATATTACCTTGCAATACCACTTAGTACCATAGACTACTTTATTAATCCCAGTTCAAAACAGTTAGCAAAATAGTAAATTTAGTAAATCCTGCGGTGGATTGAATTATTACAAAAGCTTCTAGTTTGAGTGACATTAGCTCTTTAGGTAAATCCAGTTTAAGAACTCCAGTTCCTCTGTTCTTCATCCTTTGTAGTAACTCACGTAAAACGATCTCTGCATTACTCATTCCTCTATATAATTCTACCTCCACCTAGACAGTTTGATCCTTTTATAGTCTTTCATTTTCTTAATCAGAAAAAAGGGCTTTTGTGGTTCCTCACCACCTTTGCATAGCCAGCCATAAATCATCTAAAAGTTAGCAGGGAACTTCAGGAATGCATCACATACCATCAGTGTGTTTGCGACTGGCAGTGCTTACTGCTGAGGTGACAAACCAAAGAGCAATATAAGCACTAACATGTCAGCAAATCATTTCAGTTTGATGTAGAGTCCTTGCCAGATTCACTTCCAGGTTTCTGCCAGTGTAAGCAGGAAAAGCCAAGGCCGTGGAAGCCCCTCAAGAGGGAAAGCCTGTGGGAAAAGGAAAAAGGAAAGGAGACACTCTCTTCTGGAGAGGACAGAGTGAATGA
This sequence comes from Apus apus, assembly GCF_020740795.1. NCBI lineage: Eukaryota > Metazoa > Chordata > Aves > Apodiformes > Apodidae > Apus > Apus apus. The sequence goes on from NC_067283.1 coordinate 61,039,717, forward strand.
AATTCCTGGAGAGTCATGTGACATGATCAAACTTTTTGGAAAGTGAAAACTGTTCAAGTGATCTCTACCTTCATTAGACTTCGAAAAAAATGGTTGCAATAACGAGTAAATGTATTCTTGCAATTTCCTGAATGAGCTTGGAGGGAAGGAGGGATATCATACAGGAAGGACTTGAAAAGAGTAAATTTGTTTTTGAATTTTCATTTTAAAAGCAAAAGTATTTGCTTCCAACATAGAAAAAGCTATTTGTCAACATTAGGAATTTTTTTTTTTTCATTCTACACTACACCTACATGAAAGTTGAAAAAATTTCAAATACCACAAAGCAATTATTTATTCTCCCCCAGATAAAACAGGAACAATTTTAATACTCAATTTTTTGTTTCAAAAGGAAATCATTTTTCTCTCTTTTTTTCTTCCTCTGAAGTGGCTAGATGTCCACAAAAACACAAAGCATGAAATCTTGGCCCCAGATGAAGTCAATAGAAAAATTCCCACTGACTTCAATAAGAAGGGGATATCATCCAGAATGCTCATATTCCTGAGACCTTTGTACTATATGCACACTGAATTACAGTTGGTGTCCACCTGTCATTTTGAATTCTCCTGCTTGTCATTTTCTTTCAGTTCAGGATTTTTTTAAACCACCTGATTTTTGAGCAATGGGTTTCAGATTATAGAGGAGTGAGACATGGGGATTTTGTATCACTCTATGATGGCCCCTGCCAAGTGATAATGGATTGACATTGACAAATCCCTAAGAGCTAGACCTGACAGTTAACAGATGCTGTGAGATCGGTCTCAGAGAACAGTTTAAGGTTAAGAGGGCAAAACCAGAGTGAATACTCCAGACTTGTCTGATTCTGAGTCCTCCAAACTAAATGTGTTGAGAGCAAGAGAAAGCGAGCCAGCAGTGGCAAAGGGGAAGGAGGAGGAGAAAAGACAGTACAGTGAAATCTTTACATCGAACTCGACACATCAGTCATTGCCGAATTCTTCACGGACTACAGGTAGTGATGATTTATAGGTGTTAAGCCTCAATTTGGGAGGCCATAAGCACATTCTTTGATCTAGACTTCTGCAGATTTGTTTCCTATGTACTCAGTAAGTAATAAGTGATTTGCTATTGATTTGTCCACAGGCAGAAGAAAAGTGGATTGGTGCTGTAACCCCAAAGTGAATGGGAACTTCAGGGACATTGCTACAAAGGGGAAATGCACACAGACAGAAAAATTTACAGATACTTTTAACGTGCCAAGCCTTTAGCTCCCAAAAATGCTCCAGCTAAAGCTTTAATGTTATCAAATGCTACACCATTGCATTTACTTTAAATCACAGTATTTGATCACAGGTAACAACACAAATACACGAGAAAAGAAAATCCCTTAACAATCATGACCTGAAATCCTGTGCACAAATTCCCAACATACAGTAAGTAAGGATCTTAAGGAGCTAAAAACATTGTCAAGAATAAGAACATAAAGTCCAACCTATAGCAAATGCTTTTCCAGTTACAGAATAACTTAATTATTTAATCGCATGGTTAGTACAAAACAGTACAAAGCTACACCCTAAGTTTTGCATCATAAAGCTGGATTTGCCTTTAAGGGCAATTTTCCCTTTAGAAAATTTTGCCTTGATTTCTGGTCTTAAATCGCAAGATTATGGGCTTACATACATAATATATCAAAAGTAAGTAGTGCAAACAATTGTCTTTACTTCTTCAAGACTGTCTTTCATGTGAGCAAGTTAGTTTACTTACTCACATGACAAGATATACACGTTTTATCTATCACACTATGTCCTGAACAGATCTACTTATAGTCACATTATCTTAAATACAAAATACATTAATTTGTTAGTTGAGTAAACCTCAGGAGTTTGTTTTTTCTTTCCTGTGAGCATCTAAAGGAGGAAAATTTTACTAGTAGACATTGCTTATGGACAGTTATAAAGAAATGGGAGTCCTGTTAAAATTGATACTACACTGGAACTATTCCCAATATTATTTCAGTAGGCTTAATAAGGGCTGAATAGAGTTAGCAAAGGGAGTAGCTTGGACCTGACATAAATGGTAGCAAAACTTCAGTTATCTTCCAATAGGGTTAAAATCTGTCACAATATGCAAGAATTCCTACCTTTGAATCATAAAACAAAGGAAAAAGACAAGTTTAAATCAATTTTTTTGTTGCTTTGGGGTGTTTGGCAGATTTTTTAGACCTACTTTATTTTCTGTACCTCCAGGTTACTTTACAAAACCAAAGTCAACAAAACTCTGTTTTAAATTCAGTTGATTAAAAATTTTCCTGCTCAAGGACAGCTTCTCTCAGAGCAAATAATTGGGCTTTAAGAAGCTAGTTTCTTCACCAATCAGTTTTTATATAATGATTTGAAAGGACAGCAGCAGCATGCCATGCTTGCTAAATTTTTCTTATACCTTAATGGAGGGCCTATTCTATTTTGATTAGCTTTAGACAACTAAGAGAGAAACATAAAGGGATGAGTATGAGAGCTTAGAAAGTTTACCTCCATGTCTGTATATAACCTAATAATCAGTTGTTCTCTCATCCAGAAAAATGATAAAAAACTACTGTAAACAACATTTTTTGTATTTTCTGGTGGCTACAAAAACATGTAAATGTTAAGCCCTGTCACTTGTAAGAACTGACATAACCCTTGTGTTCTGATAAAGGAGTCAAACTGCTTCAGGGATCAGAAGTCCTATAAGCATGAGACAGGATTTTTGTTTCTGATCTGCAGTCACCGATTTAAGTGATTTAAGTACTACAAAACTGAAGTGTGTGTATGCCTGCACTACCAATTTAATTCCAGACAAATTTGCTTACAGAAATAGCAGGGGGAAGAAATCTACTGGTTGTTTTTGTTTCTCCTAGGAACTGCATAATTGTGTTGGTCATAGTAATATGATATATCACAAATGTAATATGTACATGATATGATACTAAATATTCACAGCCAAATTTTCAGGCTGAATAGAGTAGAGCTTTTCTATCCTTTTTGAAGCTATGTTATTTTATATTATCTGGGATCAGAACAATAGTTTATAAAGACTAGTTAGCAAGTCAAGTTGCATGGTAAATCAAAAGAACATTTACACAAAAATAGACTTCCTTGTTTGCTAAGATTATTTCATTTTGTTAAAACTGAAATATTAGGCCACAGGAAATGAAGAAATTTTGAAGAAAAACTGGTGAATATTTGAGACAAACTGAGACATCCATTTAATGAGTGCATGGGGGAAAATAGTGAAAACCACTTTTCACTTATCTTAACTTCTAAAATAATTTTCAAGGCCAAAGAGAGCATTAAGAGGAGACATTACGAAAGGACCTAAAAAGGCATCACTATGGAGCAGACCTAGATAAAAGACAGTTAATTATGCTCACAGATATTTATTACCTCAATGTGTCTAAATAAAATGTAGCTTTTAAACTATTATCCAAGCAAAACCAATGATTTTAACTGGTCCTTTTTACTCTGTATTGATATTCTGTAGAGAAAAACATACATAAGCACAATTTCTAAACACACACCCAATACCAAGAAGCATAATTTCTAAATGCAAAGAACATCCTGAAAACTAATAATAAATGTTCTCTCTCCACCAGTTTGACTTTCTTAAGAGCACAGCCCTGAAAACTGTATCTGCCACAAAATGCATTGAATATGAGTAAAAATACACACTCCCAGTTTTTAAATTAGGATAGGTGGTGGCACATACATAAGCAAATGCAGAGTTAAAACAAAAATGCATGGAAAAGATTTTTTTCAAGAGTGCTTCTCTAATTTTAAAACCATAATCACAGTGTGAATTTACATATGGCACATGAGGGAGAATTTAAAATGCAGACCATTATTTAGCAAAATAAGAATGGACATCCATGAAACAACTGAAAAATGCATGTTTACATCTAGCATTTTACTTTTCTATTTTCCTTAAAAGAAAATCTATACACATTTATATTGTTTGTTCTTTGCTTTTCTCTGATAGTTAGAAAACAGCTGTTCTACTGCATTGGACTTTGGCTAGATTGCAAGGCTCAATAATCTGTCTCGGCTCAGGGTTAAGTGATGGAATTCATTTAAATGCCCCAGAAGTAATCATCCACAAAGAGTACATTATTTCTCTTTTATGAATTTTCAAACCTAATACTGATGGGTGGCATGCAATTAAACCTGATCAATATGTAATTTAGGTGGGCTGACATGTTTTCAAATTCTCAGAATATAGATTCTTTCAATATTGCAAGAGCTTAGTGAAATACTCAGCCCTTATGAACCAGCCAAAGCAGTTTAGTACAGTAAAACAAGGAAAATGCACCTATTCCAAAGACAAATGGGGGAAAGATTAAACTTACAGATACTAACTTTTCAAATCATTATCTCAGTAATAAATGGAGAAATGGAGAAATAAATTTCTCAGCAGAATCAAAATAACTATTTTGATAGAAATTAACATGCAGATATAGAGGCTTATGTACTGCACTATATAAAGCTGTGGATTATTTTTAAACAACATAGCTCTCAGAGAGATGAGGTATGGTAACAATTGGCTATATATCATAGATATTTCTTCTGAAAGACTGTATTAGCAAAACATTAAAAATTGTGGATTTAAAAAAAAAAAAGGTGTATTATCATAATGATCCTTTCTGTTAAGCTAATAAACAGGGAGAAGTACACTGCCTTGTGACCCTACAGGTCATCAGTGTCAGCCTCTAGTACTACTAATTACCTTGCTGTCATTTACACAATAAGAATTACCCTTGAGTTCTTATAATCTTACATGGACCGATCTCAAAAATCTATGCCTGAGGTTCTAGCTTGCTTCCTCCTCTGTTTGCACAGACAACACCCACATTACTTACTGCCCATAAAAAAAAAAAACAACAAAACAACACATAATCACACCATATTCACTACGAAAGCAATGTTTTGACTAAGCAAGGATTTTCTTTTTTATGTTTAGTTATTTGCAGTATTGATATTATAAAAGCCTATTTATAATTTTGAAACTGGTTTTACATAAGGAGGGAAGACTGAAATGTCTATTTTCTCTAGCTGTGATGCTTTACTATTATATAAAAAACATTTATCAGTTGCTTCTGTTTATCTTTTTAAATATCTTGGGAATTTTTTTACTTTACATCATTATGCAACTTTTGCAGATGCTGAAGACACATGAATATTCCAAACTATGAAGCACATATGTGACCATCACCAAGGGTAAATTTTCAGATTGTCAAAGACTCTGCCAAAGCCTGTTTTCTGTTTTAAGCGTTCTTGAATTCATCCTCTCATGCATTTAGCCTGCATGAAAGTGTATCACTCATTCTGCAAAGTTTCAATCACAAATGGAAGTAAGTAATGGCAGAATTTTGAAATCCTTTTCTCACAAAGTGGGAACAGACTGGGAGGAAGTAGGTTCCCAACTTTTCTCACAGCTGTATGGATGTAAACCTGCTATAAGTCTGTTGACTTCAGTTGCGCTGGAGTTTTGGAATGTAACTGTACATAGCTCTAATGGGTACACGCAGACCTCTGCTCCTCATGCACATTCAGAGACTGTGACCTTCATCCACACAGCCCAGGTTAATTCTGAAGAAAGTGACAGTAGCTTGAACCATGCAAAGCGAGGACAGAAACGCGCACGCTGTCCCTGACGCTGGGTACGCTTCTCAGCAAAGAGAAATGTCCTTCAAAGCAAAGTGAGAACAATATTGAGAAGGCTGAGGAATGTAATCCAAGTGCCTGTGCACTCAAAACTCAATGGTAGAAGGTCTTTGAACAGAGAGGTGCTAGAAGATACATGCAGCCAAAATTGGGGGGAAAAATAGATAAAGCACTCACTCTGGACTCGAGCTGGCACCTTTCCTCACTACTCAAGGTGCAACCAGTCCATTTGCTCAATGTCCTGCCCAGCCTACGCACTAAGTAGACCTATCAAGGTTTCAGATTAGCAAAAAACATTTATCCCTCACAAAAGGCAAATAAAAGTTATTATTATTTTAGGTCAACTGAATTGAAGGCTGTTTTTTTCTACAAAAAAGGAGTCTGTATCAGTAACCAGCGATGAGGAAATTCAGAGCAAAAAACAAGAGCAGCCTACTACAAAAAAAAAAAAAAATCCCACAACTGGTCTACTGCACAGTTTGGTTAACTGCTGAATAGATAATATTTGTATTTTTTTCTGTATTCTGTTTGGGACTGGATTTCAGTGAGTGTCAAAATCAAAATACTCAAGATCACTAACAGTATTAAGAATATTTTGTGCAAATATAGTAAATTTACTTTAAAACTGCATCTCCTAGGTGCCAAAAGTGCAACTAATAAGAGGTAGCAGTTACCACATAAATTGAAAATAGAAATATATTCATTTCCAGCAGAGAAAAGCACTCTAGAATCAAGCAGCTTTATAAAAAATGCATTAAGGGTTTTCAACATCATGCTAAAAGCTGTAGGCTTAGATACAAAACATTCATTACAAATTTCTACAGAAAGCAATAGGTTACTATCCTAGATGCAGAAAAGTATTTAATTTGTAAATTAATAAACCTCTTTATAATAGCTACAGTTGATGGAATTCATACATAAGCTCTATTGAAAGTTTACTGTTAAAATCTAGAAAAACTTCTACAGGGATTTACTTCTCCTTTAGCAAGTATGAGTGACAGTATCATCACGTCACACAACAGGGGCTCTAATCCCAGTCACACAGAGGCACCACGTGCTTCCCGCTTCCGCCAAAACCAGTGGGAGCTGGCAGGTGTTACATGCAGCCCAGCAGCATCTAGCCCACCATTGCCTTTAATAAAATGCTAAGTGAGTACCCTCAGTGTGTCATTTTGAAATGCCTGAAGTGATATGAAGGGGAAAACTTCCACTGAGCTATTTGCTGGTCACTGGAACAGAAATGACAAAGGATTCTGTCCATTAGTTTTTCAATACAGTGTTCAATAGCAGCAGGAAATTGATGGTGTAACAGTGGCATCGCGTTGGGGAAACTTATGATGCAGACAATAGCACTTCCAATAAAAGGGCTTTTGATTTTCTGTGTGTCAAACTGTTTTAATATTAGGGCATTTCTAGGTCAATGAAGGGTTAATGTAGCACCATAAATCATATCCAAACAAGAGCCCTTAACTGCCTATGTCGAAGTAGTATTCTACTAAGGTCAAAAAAGCATTAAGAGAAGAAAAGGGGAAAACACACACACACACAAAAGTAAGCTGCAAAAGCAATGCAGAGCCACATCTATTGCACTGCCCCAAAACTGACATTGACACAGCATACTAAAGGAAGTGAGTAATAGCTGAATGAGAAATTAATGATTCCTCTGCTATGTAAATGGCAATTAAAGGACATGCCATGCTGCAGGCTCTGTCCTAAAACTCTTCTCCATTTGTTTGGATTGTAATTCATAGCATATGTAAGTGCAGCAATGAGACCTGGTCTGTGCTTATTGAAACCTAGAAATCTGGGCACAACTTGCACAGTTGTGCAAGTTTATATTTGTGTAAGTTGTGTACATTTATATTTACAAATTCACCTTTAAAATAGAAATACAGAGGGGAAATGTTATGTAGGTAATTTCTTGGTATGAATAAATAATGGATGCACAAAGTAACACGTTATATCTTCAACACAGCACAGTTGCAAAACTCAATAATTTACATTGATTATAATCTTACACATCTAAGTGTTACTCTAACAAAGCAACACAGTGGCTGCTATTTGTAAGTGCCTTCTGTCCTGAAAGGTGCTAGAAAGAACTGGTTTCTTTTCACGGTGTCAAACCGTTAAGTTTTTATCTCATAAAAACATCCTTTCATCTCCATTACTTGTAAGTGCAATTAATAAAATGGCAAATTCAATAAAGAACAGAGGAGTTGCAGTAAAGGAATGCATTCGTTGTTTTGTCCTTGCTTTTAGTTTCGAATGGCTACATCTATCACGTAAGATACAGAGAAAAGGCTTTTGGAGCAAAAGAATCCTTTGGGGACATTGCCCAAGAGGAGAAGATCACAGTCCAATACTGTTCAACGACTGAAGTAGTAAGATCTACTTAAAATAAAAATTGCAGTCCAGCTTTGGTAGTTACTGTACCTTGCAGTCAGTCTAAGAAAAGAATGATTCAGAACTGGGTAAACTTCGACACATTTGTCATTTAAAATCTGCAAATTCCTGCAATATTCTGTGCTAGCGTGTGAAACAAATGGGCTTCTGGGAGGGAAAGCTGCATTGACAAACTCAGCAAAGAGCAATTTTCTGTCATTTAATGAAGGATGGAGGGAGGCCTTGATAAAGTACCCACTCATTACAAGTTTGTTTTTGTATGTGTGTCTGTGTGTGAGACAGAGAGAATGTGTGTGTGTTGATGAAAGGGTATTCTCACTAGCTCAATCTTCTCAGACAAGCTGGACTTGCTAAAACCACTCTTTATTTTCTTGTAAATTCAGTTAGACACACTATCACATACATAATATCTGCATGCTGGCATTTCTTTTTTACTAAAAAATGCATAATGTTAATCCCTGCTTGTACGTTGTCTCTTTTCGTCTGAAATACACCAGTCAATTGACCAAGTGCTCTCTCCCTTCTTAGCATGGATGCAATATTATTAAAATGGGGAAAGAAGTTATAGTCCCATAGATATTGTATATAAAGCAGTCAAACTCTTATTATGGTCAGTTTTCAGAACCAGGCATATCTATGCTGCATATCATCCTAGATAAACTCCAAAAATCAGACAACAATTACCTGTTTTTGTCCTCTGCCTAATACCAAAAGCAGAATAAACAGATTTTTTTTACTACTGTCATGAATTCAGCTTTTTTATTTAGTATATCTCTGGGAGGGCTGCAGTTTTACTTGGGAGAAATTAGCACACCATGTATTATGAAATACATGAAGAAACATTCATATGTTGTGAGTGGGTACACACCATCACTTAGTAACTTCTAGTCTTCAAAGTCTCACTACAAGCCATAGAAACAGCGTTCATCAAGCTGAGTACATGAAGCCTTTGCAGAGTGAGGGATGTGGTGGTCAATAGGCCACAACTAAAACATGTCACTCAATGCTGTGCATATCTGTCTGGTTTCCTTAATGAAACAGTTTTTATATTTTGCCTTTACAAATAAGGAAGGACTGCATCTATAACAAATTCATTCAGATGCTTCCAATTAAAACATAACTGATCAATTCTTTTTTTTTTAATTCCTTTGGGTGAAAATAATTGCTTGGGTTTGCAGTAAAATATAATTAACTATTTGTACCCAAAAAAGGGAAGACAGAATAGGTGTGACTGAAGCCATGGCATAATTTTATCTACCTCAGAGTTTAAGACACTTGATGAGCACCCCAAGAAGCGAGTCTATGCCTCCCTGAACAAGGTTCCGATTCTGCTAAGTCAATGAGGTAGATCCAAAGCAGGCTGGATTTTCTCATAGACTTCAGTGAAAACGTGTATCATCTGGATCAGCTTATCCACTGTTTTGTCTTAGGTATAAGAAGAAACAGATTAAACTCATTTTACTGGTGACTAGGTTTAATTTAGCTGCTTTACATCATGCAACACTTTTAGTTTTAGTTGGTAAACAGACACCAGCCTGCTAACATCAGTAACCATATGCTTATACATAAATAAAGAGGTAATTTCTAGGAAGCTGTGATTGCTTATGCTGTATTAGGGGGAAAAAAAAAAAAAAGTAAAATAAGACTGGTTGCAAGAGAATAATCAAAGTTTCAGTACTAAAATTTCCCAGCATTCAAATTAGTAAAATCATATATATTCCTGCTAGTTTCTATATTTTTTTACATGCACATATACACTCATAACACGTACATATCAATTCTGTACTTTCCCTCTGTTCTACTGCCCTTCTTCTCTAAGCATCTGAGCCATTTTTCCCATGCTTGGGTTGGTATTGTAAAACAGATATGAACAGGTTTTTAAATAATAGTTTGCTTGATACTTTAAAACATCTAAACTTTTTAAAAGAGTGCATTTCTTGGTGTGTTCCTGTTAGAATAATGATAAGATTTCATGCCACTGCTCTAAAGTTGTATAATTACTGTACAATCTACATTTTTAGAACTACACCTGCTATCTAAATATCTTAGCTAGTAAATTATTTTAAAAACTTATTACAAGCATGTGTCTCTAAATATATATGGTAAGCCTCCTAAGAAGAAATTTTCTTTAGATGTCTCGTTCAAACAACATGCAAAAAAAATTTTCTGAAAGTCTTCAACACATAGATGCTACAGTGTTTCCACCCAGGAACCAAAATTATGATCTTCCTCTACTTCTGAGAAGAACAAAATTAGTGTTTAATAACCAAAGCAGCCTGTAAGTTTGACACTGAAATACTACAGTAAATAGAGCATTCCATCTGCTATCAGTTCCCAAAATTGAGAGACAGTGATACATTACACATTCTGGATCTGATTAAGCATTTGCTTGTAATGCAGCCATAAATCTGCTTTTGCAGGTACATCTACCTTGCAACTACTTAGAATTGTTGAAAAACATCTTTGGTCCATACAGAACTCTGGCTCTTTCCTCAAACTTCCGTGCTATTGGACTCTTTCCCCTATTGTACCTGTGCTATATGTGAAAGTGCATTGATTCTAGATCTTTTTAACAAACACATTTTATCCTGAAAACAAGATAACCCATTCTAACTGGTGTTTTAGCTTGGAGACAGGAACAAAAAAACCCCACTGAAATAAACCCACAAAAAACCCAAACAAAACAAAGAAACTGCACAAAAACCTCCCAGTTAGTAGCCATCATGCATTCTAGGAATACATTTGTTCTGTGCACTCTCATTGAAGACAACGTGGAGGATCATTACAGCACTGAAGTACTGGATGATGCTTATGGAATGAGACAAGAGGCACTTGAAACAAGCAGCAACCTCAGCTCATAATGCACAGCAGTGAAAATAAGCCCCTAAAGTTACCACTGCTTTCCTGAATGTTAGTTTAAATAGTGCTTTCCTGGCAGCACTTGCTACATCCCTTTGGAAAACATTTTGTTTGCGGTTTTTTTCCTAAGTTATTTTCCCATTTGCTGATTTGGAATGAAAATATAAAATAAACCCAAAGAATTAATAACATACTAAGGCATTCTCAAAACTCATGAAATCTAGTCAGTGACAGAAAATTTGCAGCAAATTCCCAATCTCTTAACATTCTTCCAAGGAAACCTTGACTTCTAAATTATAACAACTGCTGTATAATCAGAACCTAAATAGCACATACAATAAAAGCATGCTTACATGTCCTTTTAATGAAAGAACCTAAAATAAATTTCTAAAAGATTCAGTAGCTGATGGCAGAGGTTGCTTTCAAGAGGCAGACTTCCAACAAAATTAAAAAGAAGTTAAAAGAATTCCCATCTATTTGTTCTGACAAGCCATAGAACCCACCTTTTGTTTTAAGGTTGTGATTTGTTTCTATAATTGTTGTTGTTGCTTATTACTGTCTAAACTCCATCCTTCTATAGGGTATCCATGCTGGTGTACACAGATACACAGTAGAGTACTGGGTTAGCAGATAGATCCTCTGTCCCAGTGGCAGTGGGCTCAGTGCAGCATCACATGGACCATAAGCCTTGATACCATTTCCATCACTACAAATCTGGATCAGTCTAGCTGAAGATTAATGCAGCTTTAGCTAAATTTTTCTTCACTAGCCATTGTTAACTGTATCATACCAGCCACTGGGAAGTGAAAAATAGTAAGATGAATAGTCAAAGTCCCTTTCTTCCAGAAACAAAACACTAAGCAACGTGTTTTGCTGTTTTTGCATCAACTCTGTACCAGATAGGAAAAATCATGAGGTTCATGATTAAATGTATACAACTACTTCTTTTTACAACTACAAATGGTAGAAAACCAGTAAAACCATCCAAGGGATGTTGTTCTAGATAAATGAGCAAGGTCTCCTCTTACACTAATATACTCTAAATGTCTTTGTGATGGTCTATATATCTGGAGGACAATTCTCATCTTCCACCTTTGAGATATGTAAGTAGCAATGGAGCATAAAATGTTTGGATAATCACCATGTTTTTTCTTTTGAATATTGTTCCAAAACATCATTTTTACCCATCATCTCTGTACTTCCAAAAGTGCTTTTCCCCATTTGAAATGGGAAGTTAGATTTGCAGAACTGAAAATAAAAGTTACTGTTTCTATGCTGGTATAAATACCAGTCTGATCAGAATACAGCTTATGATTGGATTTGTAATTTTCTTTTGAAAAGACCAAGCTATGTTAAGCAGCTTTTAGCAAGCTGTCACAGATGAGACCAACAAGCACATCCTGACTTAACACACATCAGAGGTTGCCAAGGATACACTGTCAGGGGACTAGGGTCAGAAGTCAAACTGACCAATATTGAGTAAATTACATTGGTTCGAATGATTCCCCCTGAGCTAGTAATGATATGGCATGCACATAGTTTTGCTCTGCAGACTGATAAATACTGCATTTGAAGGCTAAACAGGAACAAAGCATGGAAAAATGATTCTCTATAGACTGTCATAAACAGTCACTCACTGATCTTGAGATTAAAAGAATGCTATCATTGAAATTATCTCTATTCCTTTCCTGAAGAAATGTAACTCAGGCTTTTCACTTCAAAAAAGAAAATTAGCAATAAGCTAAAATAACTGGAAAAGCCAACAAATGCAAAAAAGACCAAGTCACTTTTTATATTGTGCACCTTGCACAATATTGATATGAAAGTGCTCTATTGATAAGAAAGGTATTACAAAATCATTACTAAATAGAACTGTTCATGATGTCTTGCAATAGCTAGCACAATGAGCTTCTTTATTTCCCTCCACACTTAAGAATGCTATTTTCTTTCCAGTAGTGAGTCATCTGAAAGGAATAGTAGAAGTTTGGTCCCAGATTTAAAATTATCATGCCTTTCTGGTGCTTTTGGCTTTAAGGTGCTAACACCTAAATTCTACTAAAAAAACTTATGTCAAATTCACTGTGCAGCAAATGAACTACACTGGCCTTGTCTTAAGGTTTGAAGTAACTTTAGGCAGGGTCTACTGGCAACTGAAAGTACGAGTGTAAGAAGGAATATGATGCTGACCAGCCAACATACCCCACAAGAGCCTTTCCTGATGCCAAAATGAGACGTGACATTTGTAAGCTCAATTTTACGTTTAGAATAGAAGTTTGTAAATGTGACATACTTCAAAATTTAAAATCTAATGTATTTGCTCACTGCTTATATTGTCTTACTTCTCTTATGATTTCTTATAAATTCTTTTCAGTACATCAAATAAGTATAAGGCAGAAGTATTTGACTTCTCCTTTCTTTTAATTTCTTTAGTCCATAATTGTCTTTCACAATCCTCCTTGCCATTCTTTTTATATTTCAGTTTGGTTTTGCTAGTATTAGCTCAACACTTTTTTTCAAGGCCACATTTACTATATTTTCATCTTTGAGCTATTTCTTTCTTTCTTTCTCCTTAATGCATTTTCCCCTCCCTGATCATTGCTAGCAGTGAGTATGGGCAGCAAATCTTTCCACTTTCCACATCAGTGTCTCTAAACAGATTTCCTATCTTTCAAAACAAGGTACTTTATGCTCTGTCAACAATGCTTTAAAAATTGCTCTTGTCCCCTGTATGATGACTTTTGTCACCAGCAGTTATACAATATTTGCATACACACACACATATCATTGTTTGTTGCCAAACACTCAGCACCGTGTTGTGAACAGATTTCTCCATTAACCTCCTGTCAGAATATAACATCACCTCTTTTTCTCACAAATGCAAACAGTTTCAGATCCTGTCTCTCCTTTTTCTGTCACTGCTTGGGTGCTGTGCATTGGAGATAAACTTTCCTGAAGAAACATAGAAAAGCAGCTGCTGCTCAGAAAATTTACACTGTTTGTGCTCATTTTTGTGTAACAGTAGCCACGAGCACTCAGAGCAAAGCTTACTGAACCCCGTCTAACTATCCATCCCTTTCTAATCCAATTTGTGCCTCCAGTGTATTAAACACAGATGAGAAACGGTGGAAGTTTTGTCATGGAGTGAGTCCTAGTGCATCCACTTCCCTCATGCTGGTGTGGGGGTTTTTTGCCCCACTGAAACCTAACAACCAACTCATCTGTTCAAACACCTGGGGAGAATGGAAAGAGTAGCAAGGGACCACTGTGTGGTATGGGGACAAGCCTATAGCTACACCAGATTAGATGAGACAGATTCCTGTGGTCAGAGAGCAGGGGAGAAGTGCCTGCAAAGACAGACACTTAGCAATTGCCCAGTAGCTCCTCTTAGATATTAGCTACTCCACTCTTTTTGGTGCAGCCACCAGCACTGCAGAAGAAGCAGTTTATGAATCAGTGTAGTTGGGTGCAATCTCTCTGCTGAGCAGAGGCTGCAAACTCCCAGACCTGAGCTGCGATCCAGTTTCTGTAGCACTGAGAAGCTATGAGTACAGCTCTCTGGCTGAGGTGAAAGCCCATTACATCAGTTCTTTCGCTTTGCTGGGCAGGCTTCCAGTATACACTTCAGTGTTTTCTTCCAAGAGCCACCAAAAACAATTTAGCCCCTTTTCTAGGAAAACTCAATTCTCCATTAATTTTGAGCAAGGGGAATTCTTCTACCCTCAATTAACAGAATTAAATTAAAATACATATATATAATATATAAAAAATTGCCAAGCAGTATCAGTGTAGAAGACTGCAGGCATGAAGGACCATAAGGTAAAACATGCTAGATATATTTTCAACATTTTTTTTAACATTACTTTTGTCTTGATCTATAGATATATCAAATTTGCTTTTTCCTAATGTAGTCGTCATCAATCATGGGATTAAAGTATGCACCAGAATCTCTACTATACAGCTCAGCAAAAGGTCTCCCTCTGTATTTAGAACAGATTTTAAAGGAACACATTACTACTTTAGCACTGACAAATGGTAGTAATAAGATGACACACATAGGAGGTGAAAATTGTGACAATATAAGAAAGGACAGAACAGGTATAAGATCTCAGTCTACAGAAGAGCAGAGTTGGGTGTTTGGTTCTTGGGACTAAACAAAGGTCAGAGTGGTTACTGCCTCATTTTTCAGATGTAAATCCGGCAAGGCATTTCCTGAAATAAGGAAGTTTGATTACTCTCCCTACCCTTTATTTGTTAGGCTGATACTTCTATAGCAGAATGCTGTAAATCCTGTCTCAAAAGCATAAATGCAGGTAACCAGTACACGTTCAGTGGTGAGAAGTTTGATAACAGGACTGTTCAAACTCGACTGCATCTTCTGAAATACCTGTGCTTTATATTCTATAGGTAGTGAGATTAGGAAGAAATAAATATTACTCAAAATCCTACTTAACTCAGTGTTTCCAGAGAGCTATCACAAAACTACATACAAAGATGATCTATCCTTCCTCTTCTGCTGGACCAATTTTGCAAGTGAGAAATTATGTTGCATAGACAAGGTCACTTTATATTGTTTCATGAACTGAGCCCTGACTGATTATTTTAAGTACACTTGTTTCAGTCACATAAGCTCCACGCACTACAATGATTATATTGTAATTTCACTGTTGATATCAATAGAGATTGTGATTTACGAGTGCAGTACTAAACTTATTCCACAGCAAATAAGGACTGAGATTATTAATAAAACACAGCTCTACTTATTAAAAAAAAAAAAAAAAAAAAAAAAAAAAGTTAATTCTTTATAAATGCACTACTTAAACTACAATTAGTTTATTCATGCTCTGGCAGCAGTTCCAAGAAGTGCAGCAAGATCAAGATAAAGATTTAAACTGTTGCAAACAACAACTCCCTTTACACTGCCAAGCTTGCACCACTGTTTGCTTGCAAAGCACAGCTCATGTTCCTGGATAAAGATGCTAAGCTCTCATTTCTCCAAAAAGAAACAAATGCAAAAGAAAGAAGACTGAAGAGAGCATTGCAGAGTTAGTTGCTCTATTCAAATGTCTTGAATTTGATTATAGCATTGTTTTGCTAGAGATACTATCTAGAAGTTAATCCAGTTAAATTGAAGGACTACTGTGAGCAAATAGATGCTGGTCACAGAAAAGCAGTATGAAAAATTATAGAGTACATTCATATGCTGACTATGCAAATTTAAATTTCTTACCACTTGCCACTTTAAAAAGAAAAATTGCCTTGCACATTTTCTGCTCATTTACTATGAAGTATCTGCACAACATGTATTTTTCACAGAATCACAGAACTGTCCTGGTTGGAAAACACCTTTAAGACCATCTAGTCCAATCATAACCTAACTCCACTAGTTACATCCAGTGTTTAAACCATGTTCCTAAGCTATCTATATATCTCTTACACACCTCCAGGGTGATGGTTCAACCACCTCCCTGAGCAGCCTACTCCAGTGTTTAATATCCCTTTCAGCGAAGAGGTTTCTTCTAATACCCAATCTAAATCTCCCCTGGCACAACTTGAGTCCATTCCCTCTTGGCCTGTTGCTTGTTACTTGGAAGAAGAGACCAACCTCCTTTCAGGTAGCTGTAGAGAGGCCCCTCAGCCTCCTTTTCTCCAGGTTAAACAACCACACCTCCCTCAACCACTCCTCACAGGACTTCCTCTCCCAACCCTTCACCAGCTTTGTTACCCTTTTCTGGACTTGCTCCAGCACCTCTTGCAGTGAGGGGCCCAAAACTGAACACAGCATTCAAGGTGTGAGTACAGACGGAAAATCACTTCCCTACTCCTCTGGCCACACTATTTCTGATACAAGTCAGGATGCTGTTGGCCTTCTTGCTGGCTTATACTCAGCCAGCTGCTGATCAACACCTCCAGACTCATTCAATAACTATGCAGCTCTATCCTTGATCAGAAAGACTAACCAGGACAACTCACCACTGCTTCCTTTAGAAAGCAAGTACCAAGCAAATACAGTAAAATCAAAACGGTAACCATTTATGAGTTTGCCTAAGTCTATAGACACTACACAAAGGTCAAAGTGGCAGAAGTCTGTTGTCTTTCAAGCTTATTCTTTTGCTAAAATATTGAAAACCAACTTGCACATTCCCGTTTTGCCCAACTGAAAAAAAGAATGCTAAGACAAAAAAGCCTAAAAAGGCATTACATGCAAGGAACTAAAGTATTCATGCTAATACTGCATAATTATTTTTTTAATCTTGTTCTTGCTCGAATTTTATAAAAAGTATGAAAGATAGTGCTTCACAAGTTTGATCCTTGCAATTGATAAAGTCAATATTAACTAATAAAGGATAGTATTTTCAAACTAGTGGAGCCATCTTTGGTAGTTACGTTAGTTGTTATAAAGCCCAATTAAAAAAAAAAAAAAGTAATTCACTGTAAAGGAGAATTACACATTTAACAGCTTCCTTCTGTATTACCAAAACCAGTAGAATCTTCTAAAATCTCCCAATTTAAGGCCTCATTAACTTATGTAATAACTTGCATGGTGAGTTCACAAGGTTTAAGGTCAACAGGCATTTAGCATAGATGTTTAAAAAACGTTCTATAAGAAGCACCACTCTCTATTACATAGTTAGAGCCAACTTCGATGATGCACCCAAAGAGCAAACTAATTCAAAGTAATTTTTAGATAAGAAATTTTTATCTGAATTTTTTAATTTGAAATTTTTATCTGAAGTTTATCTGAAATTTTTATCTGAAATTATGCACTGATTCCTAATATGATTTTTTTTCACATTAAATTATATTGGATTTTACAAGTAAATTCGTAAGTGAAAGATAATTAAAGATGGATCTTTTAAGAAAATCAGCAGTCACTTTTCTTTCAGAGGGCCAGAATAACTAAACAATACAGACTTTTCAAAATTCACGGATACCAAGTATTTCCAAATGTTACCCATTATTTTTGTAAGAAAATGTAATCTTCTGGGACATTAGCTAGGTGACATGAAAATGGGGGCAGAGGGCTTAGCAGGGGAAAAAAAAATTAATTGAGAAAAGAGACAGCAAAGGAAAACAGAATAGCAACATGGTGTGGATATATGAAGGGGAGGAGAGAGGAAGAAATGTGGATTCATGTTTCTCATTTGTCTCTTTGCTTTTTAGTATTGCTCTGGCAATCAAGGAGAAGTAAAGGCAATTTAGCTGGATGATATCCTTTGGTTCTTAGGATAATTCCAAGAGGAACAGGACAGACAGAACCTCCGTGGTTTCTGAGGCAACCATGTGAACCACTTTGGCTGTTGAGAATAATGTTACTTAACTATAGATAAATTAACTTGACAAAGAAAAGAAGATTAAAATTCCTTCCTAATTGCCACTTTTGAGACCACTTCAGGGATGCAATGTTCAGACTGGTTTCCCCAGTTTATGAAAGAGTGTCATACTGGAGTGAGCCCAGTGGAGGACCAAGACAGTCAGGGAGACAGAGCACAGTATTTATGTGACAGGGATATGGGCTTGTGGAGAAGGGCCAGGGACACCATATTGCTCTTTATTATTCTCAAATGGGAGGGTCCAGAGAACATGAAGCCAGCCTCTTCTCAGAGGTGTGTGATGACAGGACGAGAGACAACAAGCAAAAGTCTTTCTCATCATGTGGGTGGGTTACAATGGCACAGGTACCCAGAGGAGATTTGACATTTCTGTCCTCAAAAGTGCTCAGAGATGGCCTGGATGTGGCCCTGAGCAACCTGCTGCAACTGGGCCTTCTGTGAGCAGAAGGCAGGACTGGGTTGCCACTGCAGGTGCCATCCAAACTAAATAGTTCAGTGACTGTATAAAGATTCCACAGAAGTCAAAATTAATTTATTTTCACTTATTATTTAATATTTGTGGGGGTTTTGATGCAGGCTCCACAAATCAATGTTTTAACATACTAATACTATTAGACATTTTAAATTTCTATACATTATTATAAATTTTAAATTTCTCTTTCCTCTTGAAAATGCAAAAGTAACTAAAAAGCCCTAATTCATAGTGCACACTACTCACAGTGTACAACCCCATAAAAGAAATATACACTGTCTGTGTATATATACACTCTTCATTAGCTGGAGGATAATGCCAATCTGTGGAAAACACTTGTTTCTGATTTCAAGTATTGATACGCAAAATTATTGCAATGTACAGTCAAACTGACTAGGAAAAAGAAGGCACTGCTCAGCCCAGGTGTCTAGTCCAAATATTTTAATCCTGGAATCTAGACTGAATAATCAAAGTACTTTCATGTGTCATATATATGCATATGAATCATCTACCAAATAATTCTTAATAATGAGAAAAATGAAAAAGACCTAGATGTAGTCAGAAAATAATTTCCTATTTATTGACAAAGCAAATTAACAGCTGTCCTAAATAAGTCTCTTTAAGAGGAGGTGATCTTAGTTGTAACATCTAAACAAAAAAACCCAAAACAAACAAAACCAAACCACACCCAAACAAACAAACAAACAAACAAAAAAACGTAACCAACTTGTGTTCTTTCTTACTTATGAGGAGAAAAAAATTAGGGAAAACACACATCTATTTTTTTTAATTCACAGGAAAAAAATTTATCATAAATCCATCCATTCTAGCAAAATGCTAATTTTAATCACATCAGTACTTCCGTAAAAGAATATTTTTACCAGCCAGATTTAATGACATCTATAATGCAAAACATTTGTGTGCTGTTATACAGCATGATAGTTTTTACATCTTTTGTACTTTAATGCTGCTATATGCTCACAACAGGTTTTATACTTAGTGCTTGAGTGGTTCATACAGGCCCTCCCCACAGCCACTCAGAACTTCGCTGTGCTCAGCTACTCAGGGAGCCAGGATTAGAATCACAGCATCCAGTGTGGATGCACCCACAGCAAGTCATGGACAGCAAGGGAGGACAGTTGAAGGGAAATGCTATTTTGCCTCAATAGACAGACTCTCCTTAATCTCTAATGTATCACAGTAGGCTATCAAGGAACCTCTCTTCCCAAATACAATCCATTGGAGTGAAAAATCAGGACAGCAGTGATTGTCCTAGTGAGGAGACTGGTTTTAAAGGAGTAAAATAAAGAAAACAACCCTGCACATTTCAGGGCTAAAGGAACTATGTTCAAATGTAGAAAAAAATTAAAGCAACTTGTTTGGTTTGACAGGGAAGTCACATTAACTCCCAGGAGCAGAAATCCTATGTTCTGCATTCTGTCATGAGCATAGCCCATGAGAACATTGGAATGTAATAAGGGATGGCTACACATTTAGGAGGACATTGGGTAGATCTGTGTTAATATTTTAGTTCAGCAGTGCACTTTTGAAGTTCATCTCTTGCCAGCCTTCAGTTCTTGTGTTTGGGTTTGCACTGTGGCATAGTTAGAACGCACATGACTGGATTCTTTTCTGACACAACCTAAGTAAACCTAATTTAGTCCTCTCCAGCTGCTAGTGTGAATTCAGTCCACAGGACGAGATTAGAGCTAATCCGAAATTAACTCATCAAAATAGGTATGAATATTGGGACTTCAGTGACAGTTGCTTCTTTCTACACACAGATCCACTTCTTTTTGCACTGACTGTTGTAGAGACAGCTTTAAAGACTTGGACATTACTGCAAATTTCCTCCCCTGCCCCTGCTTTGGAAGTTGTATGTAGATCAAACTCCCTTTGTCCAAATACACCATCCTCAGGCCCTCATATGATGACTCTGGCTATAACAGCTGTTCCCCTTTCTCTACACAGATTTTTAAATACCTACATCTTTTCTTACCTAAATGGTCAACTTACTCTGTCACTTAAAGGAGATGAGTGTTCACTTTTCTGTAGAGAAGAATCATTCAAAAGAGCAGTAATTCAGTAGAAGGCTCCCAACTTAGACTCTCTTCTGTTTTAGGCAGCAATTAGTCTTCAGAGAACAAAAGAGATGCTTTTGTGAAGGAAGTAATAGAAAAATAAAGAATTCCCAGTTTTTACAGAGAATGGTAGCTTCTTTACCATGGGTTCTCTATAGTTTCACATAAATTTTCTGGTAATTAAATCTTGCAATACTTTGTCTGGCACAAGGCAGGCTAGACCCTCTGTGATGTTAAAGCTGAAATTTTATGTGCCAAAAGCAAGCCCAGAAAACATTTCTAATATTGACAACTACACAGTGGAGTGTGCCAAAAACACCCTCACACTATTTAGTCAAGCACAAGTGTAGTAATTCTGCAGAACAACCTAGTACTGACCAGACCTGTTTCTAAACTGCACCATTACAGCTTGGACTTATGTGTATTTCTAGAAAAGCACTTAAGCAGATTCTCATGGCTCACTTATATTAATGAGACTTAATTACATGCATAATACACATGCTTTAATGCTTTTCCAAAGAAAGTTCCATATCACAATTGTGGCATTTTAGTCCCTTATTCTTCCCACAACCTTCAAAACTCTCAGTGCTCAACATTTATCATTTTCTTCTACCACTCTTCAACTTTTCTAAGTTTTTTAAGCATGTAACATTTTATTGTTATCTTTTACTAGTCCTGAGTATTTTGATATGTTATGACTGATCCTCATAAGCCTATTGTTTATTTTCTCTTAAACTCATGCATATCTTTTTTTCCAGAACTTCTTGATTGCTATTTCTTGATGACTGAAAAAAAAAATCTAGCAAGAAAAAGAAGAATTAAAATATGATACACTTAAAATACTTCCTGTCAGTTTCTATATACGTGTTTAGATAATGACCTCTGGTTAGGGGGTTTTTCAGATACTGTTTGCTCTTTATATAAACACACACACTCTTTTCTTGCTAAACTGAAAGGAAGCTTTGTGATCTTCCATATAGTGCCTGTACATTTTCACCTCACAGTTAGGTGAGCTATTAATTTCTTGAGTAAAAGGGATATTACAGAGGCTTGGCAGAGAGATGTCTCGGCAGCAGGCAAAAAACGAATACTTGCCTAAAAAAGTGTCAAAATGTGGATGTGCCTCCAATAATTTAAAAAATAGAGGGTGATAAGTTGAAAATGTCAGGTAATTGGCAGACAGATAGAAAGTTAAACTGTGTCCTCAGTGAAGAAAATTAACCAGCAGCTGCCAGCAGAGGCCCCAAGGTCATCTGAATGTCAGAACCAAGTAAGGGCCAATCATTCAGAAGGGGTTCGCTGCTGATATTTGCCCTCCCTGGTCATTTTCAGATCTCCCAGGAACTGCCCTGAACTACTGCCAACATGTGTTCATTTCTAAAAATTACACAGATTGTGATTTATTACCCATCACGCTACAAAAATCCATTGTGAATTAAATCAGCCCTTTGTTTAAATTGCTACTCTGCAATACGTATCATATCATCATAAATGACATTGAAGTTATAATCTACAGTAGTCTGCTTCAGCCACTGATAAGGCTCCACCAAGGGACGATCAATACTTACTATTCATTTTTGAAATTATCTTCACATTGATCCCTGAACAAGTGCCAGCAACACAGAGGCACAGTGGCTTTAATACAATAATTATATAAAGGTTTACAGGCTCATCCTCCCAGCCAATAAAAGCTGTCAGCTGGCAGGGACAGTTACAATCCCATAATCCATCAAAATGCTGTTCTCTGACCTATGGGCTTCTGGGCTTTCGGCAGACCTCGATAAACATGCTTATAGAGGAGAGAATAGCAGCAAACACTAGCAAGCAAAAGCATGAGATTCATATTACCGATTACAAAAAAATATCTCTTACAGCACATCACCCTTTTTATCAGAGCAACAAAGAGGTGCATTTTGATTGTAATTTACCAAAGAGTGAGTGACCAGATGCATGTGTATATTCTAGCACAGATTTGGTCTGTTCTTTTCAGCAGGTGACTTTGGATCAAATTATAAACTATAATGAAGTAAGGTCATGTAGATACTATCAGATACAGTTAATTCAGAGAGGAACAGCTAGGCACTCTATACACAGAAAACCAAGGCTACTAAAAGTCTGGAAGTAAAATACTGAGAGCCTAACAATAAAAGGAAGCTACCATCCAGGGGCAAATGAAAATCCAGATTAAGTGGATTGTGAATGACTGTAACATTCAGACAGGATGCCAAGCTATTTTTTTTTTTTTCTATGTGTGAATTTGTATTTTCACACAGACGGGGCTAAACAAAACAGTTTATTTATTAGTTGAGCCACAGAAGTTCAAATTTTGCATATCAATTGAAACAGTATAAAAGAGGGGAGTGGTTATTTTATAAGCAAAGGCTTTGGTGAAACTGTAATGATTTATCTCAGTTACGTACTTCCTGATGAGTCCAGAATAAAAATAAGGTAACATGGATCTGGGGCAGAAGGTTTAAGGAAAAAGAAGAAAATTTAAGACATGGAACAAACAAAGAAAGAATAAAAGAGAGAGAGAGCAAAGAACAGGAACTGGTACAACGCTGGAATACTTAATGATGTGTAATGTCAACACTGCTTCTTGTATTATTGTCTGCCACATCAGTTATGTCCCTCCTTTACTGATCCTGTTGTCAGCTTCACAGTATTATCATGTATACGCGAAGCACAGAAACTGACTGGGATTAGTAGGCACAATTTGTGTTTAAAGTTCATGCTTTAGATGCCTTATTTGACTTTCCAGAGTACTGATTAACAGCTCTCCATTTGTTTTTTCACCCTCTGAAACTATGCTAAAAAATAAGAAAGCATTCCCATGACACAATTCTAATCTTTGGTAAGGGGAAGGGCAAAAAAGAATTTTCAATTTTCACATCATTATGTGGAGTTCCTTTAGGAAAGGGATGCAATTTCTAGAGAACTCTTCTTGATTATTTCTGTGGTTTGAGAAGATTTTGGTTTGTTTCCAACCAATACAGAAGACATCCCACTATCATATGATTTGACTTAATTCCAATGCTTAAGTGCAACAAGTGATACTTGCCAGCTGAGAACTTTGCCTGTGACTTGACTTTCAAGGCTACAGAGTACACATTACATGTTTTTAATGTCAACAAAACAGAGGCATAAAGCTGAGGCAAGCTGATGGTAAACACAATGTAAGAAAGAGTACAGTAGCATTTTTCATCTCTTAATTCAGACCCTAATGCTTTCACTAAGTATTTGGAAAAGCAAAACTCTTTCTTAGAAAAGTATCCTCTTTTTTCTTTTTTTTTTTTTTTTGTGATCAGTGGTAAAAGGATATTATTTTTTTTCCCTACCTAGGGAAATTATTGTTCTTTAGTGTGAAATGCAATTTAAGTCACTACTTTCTTCTAATTGTTTCAAAGACTAATATATGTGTATGTTTAAATTACACAAAAAGCCTTTCTCCACTAACAGCAGTAAAAGATGGAACAGCTGCCACCCATCAATATACAACAGTAACCAAAGTAATGTGCAAGAAAAACAGATCTGTTCACAGTAAAAAAGTGTGCAGTGGCCCTTTTGAGGTCAAATGTTGTACCTATATTCTCTAAAAACTTTCATATATGCAAAATTCAATGGCATATTGATAGCTACTAATTTTCCCCTCTTTTCTTTTAGAGATGCTCAGGAAAGGAATGTTTTCCTATGTGATCTTGGAGAGTACATCAGCTTGTTCTTATAAGCACAAAGCATCTTGTATATTTAAAAAAAAAAGTTCCCCTATGGAATAACCATTCTGAAATACCAAGCTAAATGTACCCAAATGACTACAGCAATATCCATAGCCTTAACAACCCACACAGGATTACCTATACTTGCCAAACTGTTCCCCCAAAGAAAGGTTTGTGATCTCACATTAGTCATATACTTCGGATGACACCTGGACCACCCCATTCCTTTCACTGAGTTTGCACAGGTAAGACTGATTAGCACCCTAATTGAGAATTAATAAACACTCCAGTTAATGACAGTTATAGAATTCCCATTGCCCCCTATTGATTGCATGGGCTCTGCAGTCTGGCAGTAGACCTTAAAGGAAAAACCACCAAGCCTACATAAACATCCTCTTCCCAAGCCCCACACATTTTGAAAAAAAGCATACAGTATATGAAAACACAGAATACCTCTACTGCACTAATATTACTTAATTCTAAGGCATACTTTGGTCCCAGGATTTTACTTCCTCTCATGTTAACAACCTCTTCCTATTTCTGTAGCAACTCAACATGCATGCAGGAGTTAAAGACCTACATAAAGTCAACACTCTATCTCCCTGCTGATGCAGGATTCCTCCCCACAGTGTATGTAGGCAATAACATGCCTGAAAAAGGACAAATTATAAAATCAACCCACGATAATTTGGGATTTGTCATCCAGTTATGTGAAAAGACCGGAGTAATTTGCCAACATAAAGATGGTCTCATACAGTGTACTGTCGACAGCTAGCATTGTAATGATAATGAAGCTATCTCTGTAGAACTGACACAGATATGTAAAGTGGTTTTTGAATCTGATATTTGCAACAAACACTCAAAACAAAATGGAAATATTCTTATACATCTTAAGGATTAATATAAATAGGTCTTTAGGAATACAAATTCTTAAAGCTTCAACTCCAGTAGCCATGTTTTAAAATGAGACAGTAAAACTTTGCTTTTTGCTAAAGCTTCATCAGACAAAAAGAGTTTGCATGACATTTGAAAATACAAAAGCATCTGGTTTGAACATTCTGAAGTTATAGCATGATGACACCATGCTTCAATTTTGAACTATTACATCTGGACATGGTCTACAAAAATGTGGTGTTTGTGAATGAAGAAGAGTCACAAAGAAGGGTCTGCTAAAAAAGGAAGTCAAGCCAGATACACTAGAACAGACACGTTGCTGGTTTAACACCATCAGTGCTCTTACAGTATTTGTTATTTGACCAGTGAGAGATTACTCCTAGTTTACTAGACCTTTCAAGTCCCATTGACCTGCATGAACAAACATAATATAAAAAACAATTTACACTAATCTTTGTCTTACCTAATAGGATAACATCAGCTCATGCTTTAGGGTACCATTTCTAAATTAGATGCACATACAAAAATTATTCTCTAATATGTAATTAGTGGAGCTAATGGATAAAATAACTGATTAATAAATAATCATAGTGCATAATTATTATTTTCATGTTACAGATCCTACCTGGCTCGCATTCACATTAACATACAGAGTTGTGAGTCTCATCTGACACCACGGTATCATTTCCTAAAATCAGTAACTGAATTTTATGTTTAGCGAAACAAAGACAAGACAAAATTATTTCTGGAAGTTCAAGAAAATACAGAACAGTATAGAGATAGTTCTTTAGGGTAAAGAAGAAGGAACTGAGGGAAGACCTCATCGCCCCCTACAACTACCTGAAAAGAGGTTGTAATGAGGTGGGTGTTGGCCTTTTCTTCCAAGTAAATAATAATAGAACCAGAGGAAATGGCCTATTTCTATACTGAAAGAGTGGTCAGGCACTGGAGCAGCCTGACCAGGGAGGTGGTTGAGTCACAATCCCTGGAGGTATTCAAGAAACGTGTAGATGTGGCACTTCAGGGCATGCTCTAGTGGCTGAGTTTTTGTGGGTTTTTTCATTGGTTTTGGGTTTTTTTGTGTTTAGGGTTGGATCATAGAGGTCCTTCCGAACCATGATGATTCTGTAATTAAATCAAGATGAAGCAGAGAAAAAAGTAGAGATCTGCACAGAAGAAATAATTATTCTGTAAATAGATCCTACAAAATCGTTTTAAACCCATGAAAACACAGTGTGCATCCAGGATCTTCTACGAGTGAATACAAACTGGTACAATTCTGTAACAGAGAATAATAAGAAAAGTGACCTTCATGTGTTAGCAAGACCAGGAGATACATGATCAGCAAGGGAGTAATTAAAGCAAAATCCACATTTCATTCACAGACCACGCAAGGAGGGTTAATTCATCTGGAAATAGAAGTTTGTGAGTTTGGGGGTTGGACTAGATGATCTTTCGAGGTCCCTTCCAACCCCTATGATTCTATGATCTGGAAATACTTTGTTTTAGGAAGAAAACAACTAGTAGAGATGCAAGTGGATGAAGTAGAACACATTTTTATGCATATCCAGTGTAAATCTAAAGGTTTAGCCTACACAGGTCCTAGAAGTGGAAAAAAACTCAAAAGGAGGAATACATCAAAGCACAGGAGGGAAGTCTTGAAGGGGTGAGAGCTTGCAATGGCTTTTGAAGGTAGATGGGAACAATGACAGAAAAATAATATTCATGCATCTCCTGTTATTTTTTATCATTTCCAGGTGAATTATGCGTTGCATTGCTCCATATCCAGGACAAGAAGAGACTATGATCTATGGATCAAGGCAGTATTCGTTGAGATACTGGACATTTTCCAGGATTTGAAACTATACTGAAAAGCACTATTGGCAGGATAGTAAAAGGTGAGCGTGTAGATGGCTTGAAGTCTTGTTTAAGGATGTCTAATGGTGTCTTTGTATCTTTATTGTCTATTCAGTTACTAAATCCATACTCTGCATATGGGTAATAAGAGGAAAAAATACACAGAAAGTCCTACTTAGGACAGAATTTCTTCTGTAGATATTAAAACAATATATACATCTCCAACTGCCATCCATTTTACAATTTTTTAAATCTTTAAATCAGCAAGTACTTATGAAATACATGTATATACACACCATAAAATTCAGAAAAAAAAATAAATCAAAGTGTCTGTGACTCCTGGGCAGTTCCTGTAGTCAAGTCTGGTTTTTCCATCATAGTAACTGGTGAGTTGTCTCCCTGTCTTTATCCTGACCCACAAGCCTTTCCATCTTCTTTTCTCCACCAGTGCCATTGAGGAGGGTGGCAGCCAGCCAAGGCCAACACCATAGGTAGATAATGAGTGAACTGCTGACATCATTGACCATACATGACTTAGTAAATTATGTTCTGTTCTATCTTGATGAAGAAAAAAACCCCTGTCATTCAACATTAAGCAAGTCTCAGAAGCATAAAATATAATAGTTGCTTTCATACAAATTTGAGCTGGGAAAAATCAGACAGACGTTATTGCCCGTGCAAGTAGGTTCCCTTGACCTTCTCTTGTGGAAAGAAGCATTCCAAGAAAATTAATCTCAACAGTCCTGCAAGTTCCATCATCTACTTTGCATCAAAAACTTTCAAAGGTAGGATAAGATACCATTACCAAGGTCTGACTGAGTCAGTTTATTGTATCTATGCCAAGTATAGATTTCTGGTTTAGAGTTCTGCTTTAGAGATATGCAATGTTGTCTAAATGTAATTAAAATAACACACCAGACCAAATACTAAAATGCTAAGAAAATACTTCAACTCTACATATAGCAGGATGATATTTAAATAATTCAATCTGTTGTTAAAGGACACATTCTTTCAGCATGTAGTATTCCTACAAACAGGATGTGGAATCAGAATACTTATCTGGAATTAGTCATTGCTACAGTAATTGCATAGTTCCTAAAAAAGAAATAAATTACATAATTTTGCTGAGTACTTCATAACTTAACAGCCTTCCATTTCCTACTGTTATCCGAACCAAAACTCACTCTCTTCAGCATCCAAAGAGCCATCTTTTGTTGTTGTTTAAAGACGGATTTAGATAAAAGTAGATTTTTAAAAAAGGTATTAGTAAACAGAACAGTTTAGTAACAGCCACGTCTCATGACCAATGTGATATAAATGGCGGGCAGTTGTCACAAAGGTGTATGCTGGTCTACACACAGCCAACAACAGAAGGAAACTAGTTGCACCTTCTCCTGCTATAACATGCTTTACAGTATAGGAAATATTTGAAAAGAAACCCAGGGCTTTGTGGATAGGATGTCTGGCTTTGAAGTAGTAGTGAAATGACAGTACAAAGACTCCACAGTAAGCTCTTGCCAGAATAAAAAATGTGAGTGATTATTTTTCTTATCTCTCTACCTTTCTCACATCCAGGTCTAGGATACCCATGCATTCATTTCCCAACTATTTTTTTTAATCCTGTTATAATTCGACCTTTCTTGAATATCTATAGCAAAAGCCATACATCACTTGCAGAGTGCTATCCAAGAATCTGATGATGGAAAATTTGAACTGTATCCACCCCTTCTGTTCCAGTATTTATAAAATCTTTAGAGGCCAAAAGTTATTTCTACAGAGTTAATATTTTAAAACATGTATTTTAAATATTTTTCTGGAACAGTTGGAGGAATACATTGTTCATGATGGAAGCAGTCAGGGGATATGACTGACACATGGAATTGAAAACAAATGTTAATAAAGAGGTACACAATCTATAAAATGCACTTCTTCGAATAGGATCTTTGCCTTTTGTTAAGATTCAGTAGTATTTTGTACAGCACCAGTGTCATGTCAGTAATCCTTCACATTCATGGAAATACATCTAAAATCTTGATTTGTCCACTTAGACTACTTGGAAGATGTTAATGTAAAATTAAAGGTTGGTCAGATTGCTAAGGATTGAAAATCTGTTGAACAATTATTATAGATAGATAAACTGAAAATTACTAATAAATAATGGTTATTTTGCTTAAGTGAAATGACAGTCCCTATTCTATATGAAAAGAATTTTAAAGTGTATATCATCGATAGCTTTTATGCAATAAAACTGCAATGCAGAGATAGGGACCTTTCCCCCCCGCCCATTATAGGACGTGAAGCAATATGAAAAGAATCGGGACAGGACTTTAGCAGTCACAGTAACACACATGAGGACAAACACATCGGTTGTAAATCTTTGGATTACAGCCTTCAAACAACAGAGGGCTCCTTCCCAGAAACTGTATTACTGAATACACACAGACATCTCTAATTTGTTGCCTCAGCCATGTAGGAGAGTCTCAGTGTATGCTTCTAGGTCATTATAACATTAGATAATATCTCATATAAATGTTAAATGACAGTCACATAAGGACATATATGAAATACTAAAGATACTCTAGAAACTTTCTCTTGTATTTTTATTTAATTGCTTTCGACTTATAACAATAGAAAAGTACTGGGCTGTGGAAGAACAGCACTTGCCCGAATAACAGACGATGTATCTATTATCTCACTTCCATGAAGGTCATCGACCTATGACAGTTGGAGTAGCAGAAACATTAGAAATCATGTGCAATTTAATCTTTACACAAATAAAGGAAAAGTATCACAATGCCTGAATAATGAAGAGTCTCTCAGAGAAAAAGAAAAGTCTGTCCCTGAGGATATTCTTCATTTTCTTTCCTGAACTGTTCCAATGTGTTCACACTATGAGATTCACTCACTGTGCTGACACACGTATTAATAGTATTTTGGCTGGAAGAGTGTAGATGTTCTAAAGTGATTGCAAAGTGCATCTGTGACTCAGTTCTCCTTTCATTCATTCATTACTTCTCCATGTCAATTCGGGGAGACTATTGTTCACTAAGAAACTGTCATCAGGATTGAAATTAACTGTTTTTTCTCCTAGTTCAGGCAAGAATGTTTTTATGCTCCCCGCTTCCAGAACATGCTACCTTATCTTTTACGAGGTTGGTGATGAAAATATTATATCCATGCCACTTGAAAATAAACAAACATCAGGAAAATATGGAGAAGGATACACAATAAAAGAGGATAACCTATTAAAACATTTTCATGTTGTTAATTTTTATTCCTCTTCTGATAATTTAGAAATTAAGCACAAAAAAATAAAACACCTCTTATTGCAATTCCCAGTAAGCTAATAGCTAATGATGGATAACAATCCAAGTTTATTTTCTCTTAACAGAACCTCTGTGTCTTCAAGGAATAGGGAAAAAAATAATGAAGAGGCAGAAGAGATCAGCTGTTTCATCTTGTTGTTATTTAACTGAAACTAAGTGGTGTAAAATTTTTTTTACCAAAAAAATGCTGTTGATGACAAGCTACAAACGACCTGAATTCTCTATTGGTCCATCTTTCACAATGGTACTAGATGAAGACTATGAAGATTCTTTATTTTTAGTTTTATTAAATGCCAGGCTGCCATATTTGGAATCTTGTGGGAAAGACCAGCTTCCCCTCAGAAACTGTTTTACTTTTCACTGGAACTTTCTGTCTCTGTATGCAACTTAAGCCAAATTACATTTAGATATCTTTAGTGTCATTCTCAAAAAGAATTAGAATAATATGGAGTGCTATTTAAACATATAATTGCTGTCCTTTGGAATGAAAAAAATATTTCCAAATTCTGTTGGTACTTAAAAGGGTGACAAACTCATAATCTGGAAATTGTCCAAGCTAACAAAGTCAAAAGGTCTCAGAGAGGTTTTTATATCTAAACTCAATGTTAAGAAAAAAATCAAAATAAAACATTTCAATACAACCAAAGCAAACAGTACAACAGTTTCTCTTGACAGCTGAGTCAATAGAATGGAATGTTATATTTTCAGAAAAACATCAGCCTACAATAAGCCTTTAAGAAAATTACTATTTTTCAAAGTATTCATTAAAAAAATAGATCTTGCATGATAAATTAGACTTTCAAATTTTAGGCAATCGAGGGTGATCTTCCATGAACGCAAGCCCTGCAATTGTTGTTCTATACAGCCTGAAGGCTTGGAGAAGAGCCCCTGTTTTATTCACCCAAATTAAAGTATACTGCTTTTCCACTTAGAGAGGGAGATACAGAATTTATTTTCATCAATGTGGCGTTAAGTTTTGATGTGAAGACAGGAAAAGAGGAAATGTGACCATTATTAAATGATAGCAGTGTCTATAAAGGTTCTAGGTTTTGCCTGAAGTATTCCTTGAAGAGTACTCACTCACAACCTGAAATAGGTACATCCTTCAGTACAGTTGCATGTCTCTAGCAGCATATTGTGCCAGGGAATTGCATCTAACATACATGTTTGGGTAATTTTGACGATGCAACTGCAGCGTGAAAGAATGGCATTAATAAAACAATTCCAAGATGCCAAAATTTAAATGCTTTGTTTGTTTCCACATAAAATACTGTGGGATTAAATTATTGGTGCCATTGCATAGGTCCAGGGAGGTCTGAAAGATGGAGCTCAGAGAATTGACTCCCCTGGCCAAAGCCTCCTGCCTATATTCAGCTATAACATGTGGAGCCCATGGACATGTTCGTATTCTGCTCAAGTAAATGCAGGCAGCAGCAGACCTTGCCCTTTGTGCTTGCCTTGCCAACAAGAAGCAACACCACAGAAGGAGCTTTTCTTAAATCTGTACTCTGCAGACAGTCACTGCCACGAGTCAGGACACATAGACAATGCTTTAAAAAACCTTCACTCTAAAAATTTCAATTACATTTCCACCTCTGGAATTTCTGGGGGAAGAAACAAAATGCTTCTCTTAACTACAGAATCTATTTAATTTTCACATACAACATGTTTACACTCTAAAGAAAGAGGAGTACTATTTTTTCTACTTCCAACAATATTTTTGTATAGCCAAACACCCTAATCTATTTAGCTTTCCTAGGAAAAAAAAGGTATATACATCAGTTTTTCCAGCAATTCTACTGCAAGGAACAACACTTGATCATATAAACTAAAACAGAAGAGAAGACTAGCATCAACACAAAATAGGCATGTCTCAAAACTTAAAGACCTATGCACACAAAATTTCATTGGATAGTTGTTGGGTTCTTATCTTAATCCTTTGCTATGAAGAAGTAATATTATAGGTTCATTATTTTGCATTCCTAAAAAATCATTTCTGGTTTTGTTTCTAGTAAGAAAAAAATGCATTACGGATAAAGGGAAACTGCAAGGAATACTATGACTCAGGCAGCAGAACAGTGACGTGCCTGCCATTCCTAACAGAAATATCAAGAAGTAACAGTCAAGCATGCTCTAAATCTATATAACTATGCACGTTGCCTCGTTGCATTGGCTGCATGACCTTGTTTCTCCTTGACACATCTCAACACTCAAATCAATTATAACAGATACCAGGGCCTTGTGGATTCCCCTGGGATCACACATTTTATCTTATACTTTTGGTTATCTAATTACAACTTAATCCTATATTAAAAAAGCATTTAAGGATATTCCCCTTTCTATCTTTCTGTTTTCATATTTTAGTCACCTGTGGTGCATGTTGTGCAACTGTTTCTTTACCAGAGAATTGCAAATTTTGTGGTCATAATAAGGACATAATAGGTTTTCACATAAATACTTTTTATGCAGACTCTAATGAGGATATTTTTTGTTTCATTTAAAAAAAAAATCCACAAGAGTCAATTTATTTGTGACAATTTATTCATTTACACAAAATTAAACCGTTACTTGCAATTTAGGTGTAGAACTTGATAATATTCTGTTGCTGCTTTGGACTGCCAGTATGGTAATCCAAATGAAGAAGGAAGAGAACAGTTTTCATTCAAACTCAACTTTGTAACTTTCCTGCTTTTTCAGCCATTTCTATGACTCATTTTCTAAACCTTACAGTGGTTTGTCATTTATTTACTGCTCAACATGAAGACTCCTTTATAAAATACTGGGCAGAAATCAAGTATACTGACTAGTACTAATGCAAATGCCTGGACCAACATGTAGGAATAGATACAAATGGAAAAGCTGAAGCCAAAGTAATTCATTTTTGGTTGGTTTTGGTTTTGTAAATTCTGACACGTCATTTCATTCCTTTTATTTTCTCAGCACACAAATCTAGTGTCATGTACCTGAGGCAAAGTTAAACATAACATGTAGTTAATTGTCACCTTGTCAATTATGCATGAAACAAACAAAACAATTTAATTAAATTTGCAAGTTTATAGCAAATTTAGAAAAGGTATAAGGAATCTTTCCCACCACTGAATACTTGCATTTTTTAATCTTTTCCTCTCACAAAACCCCATGCAAGCTATTTTAGAACATTTTCAGAAAAACAAACCAAACCAAAACAAAAAAAACAAACACAAAAAACCCACACATACATACAGTTAATAGTTTGAAACACAGCATTCACAGGTGATGAATGTGTAGAAACTAAGGATTACAGACTCAAATATTTTATCACATTGTACATACATAACAAGGAAGAAAAGTCACACAGTTGATAGGATAGTGAAACAGGAAACCTGGAGAGAAATTAAAGCCACACAGTCAATAGCAAAACTTCTATAGATTTAAGTGTGTCCAATAGCTTGCCTCAGAATATATTGCAGGTTTGCCACTATCCTAAGCTTGTGTTTTCCTATATCAAAGATTTAGAATGGCCTGGAAATGAGATAATTTTGATGCTGAAACACTCATTTCATATGCTTGAGTTCAGCTTAATCAGAGAAGTGGCAGATGCCAAATTGAATAGCCTGGATTTAGGATGCTACTAATACAGAGAAAACCTATTCTATGTTCCCAAAACACATAGGAAACCCACAGAAAATTTATACAACACTTTACACAAAATGGACTCTTTTACTTCCTGATCCTGCAAATTGTGCCTAACTTAATGCTTATGAATATTCCCATTTAAGTCAATTGGATTATTTACATGCATTAAATTAAGCACATATGTAACTGTTTTTCAGATAAAGGTCTTAATTACTTTTAAGGGATTGAACCATTTTTCTTCAGACTTGACTCAATGAGAGCTATAGATCAAGTCTAGCTAGAAGTTACTAGCATTATCTGGGCTTAGTTATCCACCAAAAATGTTTCTGAGCAGGATATAAAAAGAAAGTATTTTCACATTCTCCCATAATTAGAAAAAGTATTTGAAAATAATCATTTTACACATATTTATCAAGTAATAACTGTTCAGATAAGGCTGTCTTCTATACAAAACAGGAAATGGGTTTCAGAAATGTACATTTCAAAGCAAAGATAGAAGTCACTGATTCCTTGTTTATTCCTTCAAGAAGCATAGCTAAACAGGATCTTATTATTTTTTAAATAATTTCCTTTTTGCATGTGAGGAAGGAATAAAGAAGTTTAAGACAGATGGCCAGAAAAAAACTACTCCAGATTTTGGTAACTGGAGGAATGACAACAGAAGAAATTAGTACAGTAAGAATTCAAGAAAATGTTGGTATTCCTAATGTAAATATAACACAATAGAAAAACAACCCAAAGTTTTGAGATGCTCTCAATACATAAGTAAAATAATAAATAAAAGCAACATTCTCCTATTGTCTGAGTTGATATTTTAAAAAATTCAACATTTCCCCTATTGAAATTAAGCATCATAGCACCATTAAAACACAAAGGTAAGAAGCATCAGATTCTGATAATTCTGAGATTATTTTAGTCGGTTCCCATATGCATCTGAAAATGGCAAATACTTTTTTTCTGCAGGTCTCTCTGTCCTAATTGGAATGCTCACATGGGTTTAGCTGTTGATTCATCTCTCAGCAGCGACTGAGACAAAACAAGCCCTTGCTTCTTACTATATTAAAAGGGCTGGTGTGATCCTGATGCATATAATAAGGTACACTGTAAGTGCAGTGCCCAAGTTCTTCTGTTAGGTTAACCTGCTGAGTGTCATCACACTCATTCTGTTCTTGAGCATTTCATTTCTTGTCTATGTTATGTTAGAGTGCCTTTAACATATCTGTTTTAGTTCACACCGTTTCCAAAACTCCAGCAACTTCTACACCTACTTCCACAACTTTCTAAAACACAGAGGGCTCGGGTTCATAGATAAATAGCAAGACCTATGTTTCAGGAAGACAGAATTAAACCACTACCGGGTTGCTTTTCAAAGGGTATAAATGTTCAAATAGTTTATAGAATAAAAAGACCAGTACTTCTTTATTTCCCTCATGAGTGCTGACAGCACACATACGGTTCCTGAATCCTAATGCAGTACAGTGAATAAGGGTTCTGGTAACATTCAACTCTGCCATCAGTGCAGCACTGGGCATAAAGTCCAGCTATGAACTTAACCCAATGACATGTCTGTTAAAAATCCTGCACACATTTATTAGGTAACTTAGTCACATTCATCATGTGAAACACATCATAATAAAAATGAAGCTGTGAACAAAAACCTAACAAGTTAAACTACTACAAACCTCAGTAGAACCCTAAGAATATCAACTCACAGAAAAGATCTTCCTAGCAATACTTTATAGAACACAATATATAATTCCGTTACACTTCTGTGCTATATGAGCATGAATAAAAAAACCCAAGAGTTAAATCATATCCATTTATTTCTGAAGTGCTCCTTGTACATACAGGAAAGAGGAACTCTTAACTGATAAATAAAATCCTTCTGATTTTTCTGGGATCAGGCTATTTCTCACTTGGTTTCTGTTATCTAAATCCAGAAATAAGCATAAGCAGCAGCTTTTTTTCCTCCCCTTTACTTAACATGGGATTTTCAAGTCTATTCTGATTCTGCAGGCAAAATCTTGTCTTCAAAATAAAAAAGGATGCGCTCATCATAGGTGTATTTTCCACATGTTGCAGTTAAACTTCACTGTTGAAATTAATGGGACAAAAATGACAGCCCTTAACTGTTAGGGAAAGGCTTGAGAGAAAACATCAAACAAGTCTGCTCAGTGTCCATCTGCATGTCAGTTTGCTTATGGATAAAGACAAGAACAATAACCTAATTCTTTCCAAAGCTTTTAGTGCTAAACTAATCACTTAAAGTTTAAATAATAAAATATAATGCAATACCCCATGAGCTGACCTATTTTGTCTCCAAGCATGCATAGATACTAGGGATTTTCTTAAAGAGTTAGCCAAGATATAATGAACATACTTTATAGCAAAGAAACATGTATTGCACAATCTTAGCTAGACTTTTGGGTCTTATGTAAAGAAAAATATTAATCATAAAATATAAGAAATTAATACTTTAATTCCTTTTCCACCAATCCTATGGACACATGTCCCTTGGCTTAATCAGTGTATTTAAATCTGCTTCATCCTTGAACTTACACATTTTGTAAGTTAAGGTGTGACATGATCTTACCCTTGAAACTTGTAGGTCTACTTACACTTGCAAAACTGATGCAGGATCAAGTTGAACTGGTCACATTAAGCATAATTAAGAAGCTGGTATAAATAGCACAAGGATGGTCATTTACCTGGCTCTACTTGGTGCTTTGAAGAGATATGTTACAGTCTTAATTACGATAGCTTGTTTCCCCCCAGGGCAATCTGCTTTTGAAAAGAGTCTGAGAGGACAGAATTTTTCTGCAATTTGAAATACAACAAATCCGCCAAACTATCTCTTAAAACTTTATTGAGCAATAATGGACATCCTGCTACCCTGGAAGCAATGTGTTGAGGGAAACAGCTGACTGGACAGAGGGTATTTCAAACAGCACACAAGGATGAACATGTTCTTACATGGCCTCAGTAGAATTCAGAGTAGAAAAATCTCCAAAGCTGTTGTATGATCTCAATTCGGTCTTAAGCGTAGTAACACACAAAAACTCACAACCCAAGATAGAGAAGTGAATAGTTCATATATTTGACAGGCAAGGACATTTAGCCATTGTTGTGAGCTAAAAAGAGACACATGCTCTAAAAACTTTGTTTTCCAAAAAACACAAGTTAGCAAGCATATGCAAACCATCAAAGAGTTTTTTGAGTTTGGATTGCCTACACACACTGTTCCCTAGTAAATTACAGGGGGTAAGGATTTTGCTCCTGACTCTGTTACAAAAAGAGCTAAATTGTAACATTTCTTCTCTCTTCAGAAAAATTTTATGAGAAGTTCAGTGAGAATTCTGTCATTGCACAGACAGAGGCATTACTGAATGGAACAGAGCAGTGCATTTAAATCTCCACATTGCTCCCACAAACAAGAAGGAGGGAGTAGACTTAATCCTGAATTTCTGTAGAAGCAGGATCAGATTTGGTAATGGTTACTGCACTGCCCAAGAGTGTGTTCCCTAAAAAAACACATTTTCCCATAAAAATACTGAGGACATTTAATTTTATCAGCACAGGGAAAACTGTCTTTGATATACTATCTTCACCAACATTCATGCTCTAGCAAGATTTCCCTCTGCTTTTTGCTACACCATAATAGCAGATTTCACCCCAAACGGCAGTTAAGAATTTTACATCCTCATTTGCTTCTCACGTAACTATTTTAAAAGAGCAATACAATCAATTAATGTAAATTTTGGGAAATTAAAGAAAAAAAACACAAGCCAAACAAAACCTCCAAAAAATTAGCAACTGGAAAACCAAATACAGCATTAAATTTCCATGCAATGTGTCACTTGCAAACAGAAGAGTAATCTCTTATCAACTGCTCTTCCATTTCCTCTAAACACATGTGAGTGTGCCATGGAACACATGGCAAAGCACTAAGTCTCTTTATGGTTCAGATGTAGAGGTATCACCATAATAACAAAACTTTCTATCCCTGAAATAATATACTGTATAACTGAGAGAGGAGGCTTAAATATGTCTGGATAAAAAAAAGTAATATGCCAGGCTTAAAATACGATATTGTATACTACTTAGTGGAAAGCTAAAGAGGGTTTATAGAGAAGAATGATGAATGTAATTTTCTTTTTGGAAATAAAAAAAAAAAGTTATAAGCAGAAGAACTGAATTTAATCTAATATCACTACTAAAGCTTTCATAATCTTATGGAGCATTTGGACAGTACCTAGGGCCAAAGAGATGATCCTGAATTAGCATAGTGTACAAATCAGCTTTTCAATTTTTATCAGATTATCTGCATTACTGGTTAATGCTGATGCATTCTGCAACATGCAATAAACACTTCTAAGCATCATATTTCCAAAGTGTAAAATATCTTCAAAACAGATCTTAATTGTTTTAGCGAGATGAAGTATGCTACTTTTGCATGAATAATATTATCAGAATCCCATTAAATCTCTTCATTTATTACCTCTAATGCTACTTAAAAGAGAAGTTAATAGAGTAATTCATTCTCATACTATGACCTTGGTCACTAGTACATGATGTTTCATATTCATTATGCTGAGCTAAGTGAGGGCTCTGTTATAATATCACTTAATTTATATTCTGAATAATGCTCTGGGGACAAGTTGCTCTTGTGCATTAGGTTTCTATCTAAATCATAATATTTGAAGACAAGTGGAGAGAGCAGGTAACTGTTCAGCAACATGTTTGCTAACGTAAACCACTGGTACAGACTCTGAACACGAGACCTTGGGAATTAAAAGTTAAACAGCACAGTAGTATTCCCAGAGATATTCAGCTTGTCTTAATAATAAATCTAATATCCCAGGGTCAATCTGTATTTTTTGTTATATTGAAAGAGTACTATTTATCATGCCACATCTGTGAAACAGATGCAACTTCCCCCCTCCATCCCCTCATAATTTTAAAGGCTAGCAGATAACTGATGTTTTTTAGTGTTTTGGGTTTCTCTTCAAGGAAAAATCCAACACAGTTATCTAATCAATGAGAAACCATTCTTTATTTCCTAGTGTCCTGCTGCAAAAATAAAATTTCTTTTCATTACATTTTCATGATTAGTGTACATTGCTGAATACAAGGTATAAAAGGTCTAAGAAATAAAATATTTTTCAGAAAGTAAAAAAGCCCAAGTTGCCATATGAATCAGCAGTTTTTGCATGAAACCTGCAATCTTTAATATTATGGAAGCCCCAGACTACCTGACATACTGAAGTAAACTGTTTTGATGAAAGCATCATAATAAGGCCACCTATTAATTGTGATGCAACAGCTTCCTGTAGTGCATCTGTCTCTCCAATTAAGAAAATGAAAACAGAAATCCCTGTTACAAACCTGGAAGCTCAATCTGGGCCATGAAAGCTAAACTGGTGTATTACCTTCTTCATTTGTATTCCAACATCAGCAGAGAACTCACAAGCCATACTACATATAAGCACTACCTATTCTCCTCAGTGGATCAGCACATGAATGGAATAATGGATTCATTCTAACTGGAGCTAGGCAAATAAATTCAATGCTACTTTTAAGAAAAGAGAGACTCCAGCTCTATTCCCCAGGATGATTTTACATAAAATCTTGTTAATAAATCTTATTTCTACCAAGATGAGACATAGATTAGTTTCCTGCTGAACACAGAACAAATACAAGAAGATAAAAATTACAACTTTGTAAAGGCATTTTTCAAATTAGAACTGTGCTCACATCTCTACCAGCCTTTTTGGAGCTATAGATGCATCTCCATCTTTTACCCACATGAAGTAAACACATCTTCAGAGTACAAAGTTAACAATGCAGAAGTTTTTTGGTTAACATCAATAATAGGAAATGTATATCCTCTTCTCCCTCGCCCACCCTGTAAAACAAAATGGCACAATAATTCCCACCACTACTTAAAAACCTGCAAACTGAATGCTTTCCAAAGGCCATGGTGGATTAAAACAAAATCACAAAACGTGAAGTTTGTGCAGATCTGGGCCTCAAAGGTCAAACTCAGGAACGCAGAGCAATTTGTGATGGTTTGCGCTGTCTCTGGCTTAGGTGTCCTACCAGCTATCCTACCTGAAAGGGATGATGAGGATGATGGCCCTCAGCACTGTAGCTCTGACATGTCAAATCCTTCAACCCACAGTCTCACAGACACCTTAGGGCTAGCTTAACCTACCAGTGAAGCTGGGTGTGTGTCAGGACACCTAATCATGAGCAGCTGTAGCTACAGTACAGATCTGATGTATCTGCCACAAATGCTACAGTGGCAGGAAAAGACAGATCTGAAATTGAGACTTCTGAATCACAGTTTTATTTCCCATAGATCATCCTATCTTCTCAGAGTTGTCCCCCTATAATATGCTCAGAGACAGCACGCACAGTCAGCAGAGCAAAGAATTGTACGTTTCTACCTATTTCTCTGTACATACATCAGCCTGAGTGGTATCTCGTATCTCAATTTAGCACACTATGGTACTTGTATGAATAGTACTTGAAACTGCATTGCAAGTATAATGAATGATTTTGGCAGCTCTGAAGTAAAAGGTAACAGAATATGTAGGATCTGTATGTCTCCGACTGATATATTATGATACATTGCAATGCTGCTGACGTGTCAAAAGATGTGATTTAGTGGTCACTGGTTATTTCAATTTACTTTTTTGCGTTTTTAATTAGTAAATGAGTCCCTTACGGTCAAATAATTAATTACACAATAATTCACTGCAGTACCTTCTTTTCCTGTTTGAGCGGAGCACAAAGTATATAGAGAAGTCGTTTGGAATATAGACTGACATTATAAATTATAGCAACATGTTCACACTGCTTTAGTTAAGGTTGTGTCAGCACTCCCATTAAGAACTCCTGTTTTCAAGTTAGTTAAAATTAAGCAGAGAAAGTTCATGCTAGCTTGCATGTTGGCATGAAAGATCTCAAGCAAACAATAAACTCCTTCCATCCATAAACACAGAGATCTGTACACAAGCAGAGGATGACAGAAAAGGAAGGAAGCAGGAATTGTAGAGGTTGTTAAGAGGTGGGAATGACAGGGCAGGAAGTCATGAAACAAAAATGAGCTGCTATTTTTGGTATGTAATCATGAGTAATGGTGGTATGTGTTAATTTTAATTTATTCTCATCATGAGATCCCAAGACATAATTGCAAATGATATCATTACACCTGACAGAGATATGAAACACCTTGTATAATGCTACCCAAAGGGAGTGAGGAAGAGATAACAATTTTCCCTTGAAGTCCTGGCCACACTGTCCTCCTTAAGATACTGCACAAATATTGTATTTTCCTTCAGGTTGATTGAAGATTCAATTTGAGAAACTTCCAATGTAGTATAGGGACAGAGGTCTTCCAGTGACTAATTATGGAACTTGCACTTTTGGTTATAACTAAGGCAAGCAGAAGGTATCAAAACCACATTACACTCCAAACTGGCTAGATATGAAGTACCTCAAGGTTGGAAACTGCAGAGCTGTGGTGATGTGGTTCCAGCAAAGTCTTTTATTCAAAGGTGTTTTCAGTCTAATGTATTTTACTTTCAGTTGCCAAAGACAAGCAGGTCAGGTGTACTCATGGCAGTGCTCTTCCTCACCTGAGGATTTGACAGTTCCTGAACAGCTCCCACATGAATAGTTTACTTGATGGATCAAAATATGTGAGCACATGCTAATGTTTGTCAGGCAAAACAATCCAGTCTATCACAAACAGCTTAATTTGCTGGGAAAAATAAAATTATTTTATACCAATAAATACAAAAAGTATTTGCAGAGAGTTAAGAAGACAATCGCAAGTATTCAGGGTTCTTATCCATCCTATATCTGCACATTAAGGACTATGAATAGCCCTAACATTTACTCAATTATGTGCATATGTAAGATAATGTAAAAGAAAATATATGAAGGCAAAGGTAATTTACAGCATCTTAAACACTTGCCTTAATACAGGTACTTCCTCCATCCCTTCCTGCAGGCAACAACCTTTTTCTAGTCATTGTACATAGGATGCAGCCTTCCTGAAGTGCTCTGAAACAGCTCCTTGCTTGTATACATTATATGATACACACTTGTGGTATCTAACTTGCTTACAGCCACATTGCTGCAAAATCACATCTCTGATGCCCTAGGATATCCATCCTTTTGTGGTTACCCCAAGGCTGAAAAGGACAAAAATTTCATAGACCCATCTGGTTCCTTCTTGTCATGTTCTTGCAGCCAACTAAATAGACTCAACTCTCTCCCAGTCTTGAGCTTGCATACACTTTCAGAACTTCAGATTAAAGTTATACATTAAAAGAATGACAAATATGGGTCTGAAAATAGGAGAGGAAGTTTGAAGACTGGGGACAGAGCAGAAAGAAAAGTCAAATGAAGAAAGTGGGGTGAGGATGAAGAAGGCAGGGCAACAAAGTAAACTTTCAAGAAGACCAGGTGAAAGGATCCTATGGAACTTCAGGGGATAGAAGCTGACTAATCAATATGAGTAGTTCTATGCAACTCTTGAGCCTTATTTAATCTACAAAGGATCTGTCAGATCAAATTTATAGTAATAAATGTGGATTTCTTGAAATTATAGTTCATGGAAATAAATCATGAAACAATTTAATTTATTTTATTATTATTTTATTTCTGTGATGGTTATATATTCTAAAGAGCAACTGGAACTTTGGCCAGCACTCTTAGCTTTATTTATAGATTGAAATAAACAAACTTACTTATATGAAGAAGTTTTATGATCTCAAAAAATAATAGGAAATGTTACCTTAGGGAAACTGCGCATGGAAGCATATATAAATGGAAATGGTACATGGGAGCCCACTCCATCATCAAGACGTTTTAGCTGTGGAAGACTTCTTGTCTCCTGCCCAGAGACAGTGACATCAGTTACCAAGTCACCCACCTTTCCATGTAAAATAGACAGGGCTTCAAAATTAACACATCAGTCTTGAATTTTATTTTATCCAAGTATAAGACTCCTAGACCATAGGCCTGAATTTGGAAACTGTTAGTAATTTTTAAGTGAACTAAGAAAAGCTTG
The DNA here is from genome assembly GCF_020740795.1 of Apus apus. Taxonomy (NCBI): domain Eukaryota; kingdom Metazoa; phylum Chordata; class Aves; order Apodiformes; family Apodidae; genus Apus; species Apus apus. Next base: position 61,083,050 of record NC_067283.1, read on the forward strand.
CTAAGCTTTATCACACTAAAAATTACAGTTTCGGTATTGTAAATGCCATTTCAGAGCATGCTTGAACACTTCCTTGCTCAGTCAAAACAAATCCTAGGCAAATCGATATTAGACTAAAAAGCTTTGCTCTAAATCTTCCAGAAAGATGTACACATAGCCCCATTTTTAAATTATTAAAAAAGCATTTTAAAATTTTTAATGTTCATCCCTCCTCATAACAGCTCAATGTCCTCAATACAAACAACAAGATCCTTGATTTCCACCAGTGTAACAAAATTACAAAACTTTATGTATGTACATCTACACTGTATGAGCTCCACACAGCAGTTGAGACCCTAAGAAATGTTCATCAATTGACATTCAACTGCCTTAGCTGAAGTTTATGTATGAAAGCAAAGCTATTAAAAGCATATTCGGCTAAACCTTTAAGCTAACTGTGATAGATATG
>NC_067283.1:61088497-61118497 GCF_020740795.1 Apus apus
GTTGAAGATTCAGCAGAGGCAGGCTGACCCTTTCAGGAGAGCATGCAGAAAGAAAATAAATACATCAACTCTCCTCCTGACTGTCAAATTATGAAAATCAGTCTTGGAATGTTCCCATACAACCTTGCCATCAAACAAGGGCAAATTTAATCCTTCATACTCAGTAGGTTGGCTGTAGTCCAGGAAGGTCCTCAGCATGAAGGCTGAAGTGAAGCCAACCCATGAATATCTAGGAGAGCACAAATATTAGGTTGAAGGTTCTATTAATATAGAAATTACTAATGCTGGTATTAGACAAAATTTATCTACTGTTTTGCCAGGAAATTGAAATGTAATGCACTGCATCTAGCTCAAAAAAAAATAAAATCCTGAGGACATATCCAATAAATATATAGCTAAGGAAGGTATTTAGTGCATACACCCACTGGGTATTTTCAGGCACATTACAGAAACAACAGTGGCCACATGAGCACTAAAAAGTTAGCAAACCCTAGTTTCCCTTAGACTCCAATTTTGCATTCCGTCAAGAATCCCAATGCAAGTTGTGACACGTGCAACACGTTTTGATGCATGTGTGCAGGTGAATTTGTGTGTTTTTGCACAAAGATATAGACAGAACAAACTTTGTTCAAAACTGAGCAGTTAGCCCACTTCATATGCATCAACATTCAGCTGGCTGTAGGCCAAGCCTTTACAAGTGGCATCACTGGGAATTTATTCTTTACAGTCTTATCTTCCTGTTCTCCCTTCCATAAGTTTTTGAGTCCAATAACATTAATTTCTCTTCCTCTCTCACGCCAGGCCAGGACAAGCACCAAACAAGGTCCTTCTTTAAGCAGTCTTCAGAGACATGAACCACTGATCTCCACTAAAACTGACAAGCAGAAAAAAGTGGTGAAAGATCTTCAAAATATAGCCCACCAAGCCCTCTTTCTTGTACTGTACAGACACACCATTGTGCTACTTTTGGCCAGAAGTCTGAACGTAGTTCAGTTCTAATCTCTATAGGGAACTTGCTGTCACTGACAATTCTATCCCATGTATCCCCAGAAATTAACAGCCCTGTTCAAAGTCTTAACCATTGATAACATCAGATGTCAAATGCACTGGGTAACTTCCGGTTTATAAATTAATATATATTTAATATAGCTTTGTTACAGGTAAAACTGCCTGCTATCTGGATAACTTTTCTCCTTAATAAACCTCACAAGGGACCTAAAATATTGATGAGTACACTACAATGTGTATTGTTGCTGTTACCCTGATTAATACTTACATTTGCAAAACAGCATAACAAATAGCACATTTCATAATAGACTAAAGCAAGATTTATAACCATTCTGTCATATATTGCTACTATAACAACAAAATTTAAAAAATCAGACTTTTGTCTCTTTCAACACAATCTGTTCTTTTCTACCTTTACCTGAACAGAATGCCTTTTATCTTTCAGAGAACAAATATAAGCCATCAGCACAGAATATGATTTCCAAATTATAATGGTAGTTTCATTGCTAAAGCAGTCATTTCTTGCACCACTGAAACATAATTCTCTCTGGGACTGGAATAGAGCAAGTCTGACATATCATGCATGACAAATTAGCTCCTGATTAGGAAATTTCATTTTTAGTGGGTTTAAATACCCGGTCTCACGATTGGTAGACCAACTGGCCAGCTGCTTTTTGCAAAGAGCTTCATGAACTGAAAAACCAGCAGGGTTGCTCAAAGGCTTTCACAAATGTATATGCAGAAACAAAGCGTGGTGGAAGAAAAACGTTAGGGTGTGTTCTAACTGATCTGACTGCGCTTAATAGGGTAAATTTTGATACTCATTGTACTTTTTAAATCATTGTATTGGAATCACATCATTACGATACTATGAGAAAGCACCTAGGGGTTAAAATTAGGAACTTAAGAGTTTGGTTTATGATGATGTTCTTGAATTGGTGCATTACTTCTTCTGAAAGCAGTGAGCTGTTAAATACAGTAGCCAGTGGTATGGAGAAGTAATTCCTGCTCCCTGCTGTCAGAGATCATGTTCTTAAACTTGCTTTTTCCTTAATACAAAATTGAAAGATTTAGTGTTTATCAGGAAAAGTTGTTTTTCCTGGCTTTATTATTAGTATACAAGTTGCTTTCTTGGAACACAAGGCAGTGTATTGTATGGAAACTATAAGTAACAGTGTATTCAGCTAAGAATACCTTTGTATTATTGTCCTCAGGTTTGTTGGCATCACACCCATCTTTAGCCCCCTTTGTAAGGCATTTGTAATAACAGGGGGGCAAAACCTGATTGCCATGTTCCTAATAATGCCAGCTAACATCTGGGAAATTAACAATGTATATAATATTGTAATATAATATTTATAAGATAATTTCTTCATAGCAGGTATCATTAAAGCATACAGACCATTGTAGTAAGCTTCATCTGGTAAGAGGATGTTACACTAATTACGAAGGACCACATGGTACACTGACACCTAGGACTGGGATGTTCTGTCAGCTGTCATAGTTATTGATGAACAGATATTTCTCAGACACCTCTGAAAACTGTGGACTAAGACTAGATTGGCATTCCCCTATGATCATCAGGTCGTTCAGTCTACAAGATCTTCCTATAAAGTGCCCCAAGCATGTAAAAAAGTACAGCTGAACTCCTAAGATTTGCAGTACAAACTGTAACACTAAGAGAAAGTAAATGGGGCCAACTCAAAAAGTGAGATACTTAATGTAGAAATTCTGGGTCAATATGTTTTTCGAGCCAAGCAGAATAGATGTGACAATACTAATATAAGACTGAGGAAACAGGGACTTTATCTTGGATTTTAAGTCATAGAACCATAGAATCATAGAATCATTAAGGTTGGAAGGGACCTCAAAGATCACCAAGTTCCAACTCCCCTTCCATGAGCAGGGAACCCCACCACTAGATCAGGTTGCACAAAACCTCATCCAACCTGACCTTAAAAACCTCCAGAGATGGGGCATCCACAACCTCCCTGGGCAACCCATTCCAGTTCCTCACCACCCTTATAGTGAAGAATTTCTTCCTAATATCTAACCTCAATCTCCCCTCTTACAGTTTAAAACCATTACCCCTTGTCCTATCACTATCTTTGCTGATGAAAAGCCCCTCCCCAGCTTTCCTGTAGCCCCTTTCAAGTACTGGAAGGCTTCAAGTGTCAAGTACTTCAAGTGCAAAGTATAAAATACATTTAAAACAAGTGATAGGAACATTTGCACAGTCATTGGGCTGGAATCATGTAAATATTTTAGATGATTCAGCAGGATTAAGCTCTAAGCTAAGAGCAGTGAAACAGGGCAGATGATCTGAGAATGTTAACATACACTTCCATGGCTGCTGGAGAGAACAGATCTGCAAATACATTTCACAGTTGAAAGGGGCCAGAAAGAGACACAGAGCTCTGAATCATAAAGCGTTTTAATCATTTAAGACACCGATTTGGATAACTACTAATCTAAATGTAAGATGAGCATACATGTCTACAGATAGAGGACTATTCTCTTCATTGTATACTAAAAGCAATTAAGGGGAAATTAAAGTCTCTGTTTTGGAAAAAGTAGCCACCATAAGTTAACAACACTGGAGCTGGTCCCATGCAAGACCATTTTAACTGACATATAATTTAAAAACACATATTAGGGAAATTAGTCTCCTTTTTTTTTATTAATTTAAGACAAATTTTAAAGAAACAGAGATTCTCCTAATACAACATTATATAAACACTCAGTGTGCACAAAGTGGAAAACTTCCAAAACAGAAGAGAAAAAGATTTAAAATCTATTCCAGATGCTCTTCCCATCAACACCCAACTGGGCCACTCCTTTTACAGAATCCCTAGTAACTTCCAGAAATGCTTAAAGACACAGAAGTCAATACAAAATATGCCTAATTTAATCCTATCATAGATGTGCCTGAATAAGAAGACAAAGCTAAGACTGTAGAGGACTTGATTTCCCTGCAGTTTTAAAAAATAACCCAATTTTATCCTGCAGATTTTTCCAAACCTTTATCTTATGATGCCTTCCAGATTTGTGTTGTCAAGATATGGCTTTAGCTCATTCTTACTTTTTATGCTGAATATTTGTAAAAATATAGACTGCTAATTGTCCAATGACTGATCCTTGAGGAACCTCTCCAGTAACTGCTAGATTATTTTCCTTATTAATAGAAAACCTTACTTTTCTTTACTAAATAAGAATTGTTCTCAGTCAGCGTGACTTAGTATAATCTTCTCTTTTGGAATAAATATTGTACAGTTTTTGCACTAATAGTAATTTTCCCAGTTGTGACAGTTTCATGAGGGCATAAAAAGGTTAAGTCAAGTTTATATTACAGACAATTTAGGTGGAAATTTTTTTCAAGACATCTGTGTCTATCTTTAGAATTTTTTATTTTTTTAAGGAAAACTTGCTTCATGGATTTTTACCTCAAAATGGAAGACCAAGAGGCTAAATTCAATCTTCAGTTTAAATACACCTATTGTTCATTTATGACTTCCACGAACTGCACAAAGTAATGTACCAATAGTTCTGTCAGACATCTACAAGCCCTTGTGGATTTCACACCCTGCCTGGGCTGGACAGATGGCCAAAGTCTGAGCAGACAGAAAGGACATAAACCCTGCTTTACATACCACCTATGTTTGGCAAGCACAGACCTCTGTTAGCCCCATCTCAAAGCCACCTATTTGAAGAATCCAAAACACGAAGGACTTGTGGAACCAAATTTGTCTCCAACAGAGAAGGACTGTCACATACCATGACCAGTTTGCACAAGTACTTCCAAGTGCCACCCTCTGCCTCTCAAAAAGGGTGCCTTGCAGTATGTCTCAAGAGCCAGATGGTGGTGCCAGAAAGGAGTGCAACGTATAGACACAGGCACTTCTGTAGTCCTCATCCCCTTGAGATATTTCTCAGAAGTAGGACAGGAAGAGCTCTTCAGGCTGTTAGAAGACATTTGCACACCACAGGCCCATATTTTTCTCCTCCTATTACTTCATAGATTCAGCTCTCTCAGCTGTCAGTAAGGGATCTCCATGAGCACTAAAACTTTAATGGAGATTAAATGCTATGTTAAAATTACTCTTCTGTCAGCCAGCTCTGGACAGGAGGATTCTTCTATTATCTGAAGTGCTGGGTGCAAATGAGTGTCTTTACATCAGTCATGTAAGGAGTTTTTTAGCCTAAATACATTGAACAAGGGGGCAGATGGGCAGATGTTTGTTAAACCATTCAGCCAAATCATTGTACTTCTAGTTTTAAATGCTGTCTTAGCATGTTACTAAATATTCATTTTTACATCTTAAAAGTGACTTGCTACTATTAAAAAAAAAAAAAAAAAAAAAAAAAAAAAGTCTGAGTTATCCTTCCTTCACAACTGTGAACCACAGAATCATAGGGGCTGGAAGGGACCTCTGAAAATCAAGACCAACCCCCCTGCTGCAGCAGGAACACCTAGGGCAGATCACACAGGAACACATCCAGATGGGTCTTGAAAGTCTCCGGAGAAAGAGACTCCACAACCTCTCTGGGCAGCCTGTTCCAGTGCTCTGTCACCCTCACGGTAAAGAAGTTTTTCCTCATGTTGAGGTGGAACTTCCTGTGTTGTAGCCTGGTGCCATTTCCCCTCGTCCCAGGGCACCACTGGAAAGAGACTGGCCCATTCTTGACATCCACCCTTCAGGCATTTATAAACATTAATAAGGTTCCCTCTTAGTCTTCTCTTCTCAAGATTAAACAGCCCCAGGTCTCTCAGCCTTCCCTCATGAGACAGGTGTTCCAGTCCCTTAATCATCCTTGTAGCCCTCTGCTGGACTCTTTCCAGCATATCCCTGTCCTTCTAGGGAGCCCAGAACTGGACACAATACTCCAGATGTGGTCTTACTAGGCCAGAGTAGAGGGGAAGGAGAACCTCCCTTGACCTGCTGGCCACAGTGCTCTTAGTACATCCCAAGATACTAATGGCTCTCTTGGCCAAAAGGGCATATTTCTGTCCCATCGATAACTTCTTGGCCACCAGGACCCCAAGGTCCTTCCCCATGGGGCTGCTTTCTAGCAGGTCAACCCCTAATCTGTATCGGTGCATGGCGGTTTTTCTCCCCAGGTGCAGGACTCCACTTATTCTTGTTGAACTTCATTAGGTTCATCTTTGCCCAGAAACATGTATTGAACTATTATCCCAAGCATTACCTGCTTCTGTTTACTAATTAAACCTCTTGAGTGTCTTGATTAGAAAGTATCACTTAAAACTCTGTGATCTGGTAATACAGCAATGACACATTTTGTACATTATAAAAGGCAAGAATATAAACTTAAATGCTGCTGCTTCTTTTCTATGAAAAAAAGATGCAAACTTTACCATGCCAACTAAATCAAATGCCACCTAATAAATAACTGAAATATACAGTCCTTTTAGTTTTAAGGTTAGTTTAAAAAAAAGACTATTGAAGAAGACCCCCAAACAGCCGTTGTCATCTTGTATTTGTCCATCATAGCATGTCTTCATTTGATCTTCTAAATGTTTTGTGAAATTTTCTTTGTGATTGCTTTCTACTGTCTTTGCTCTTAGTTTTATTTTTGTTTATCCTATACTTCACTTTGTTGTCATGACTTTTTGTTTCTCAGGGAAGTAACAGCATTACAATTTCCAGACACATGGCTGAGGTCCTGTCTAAGCAGTTGTGCACTCATTTTAGTTATATGAAGGAGTTTTATTCCTCTTATTTTTTTAACTTTTTAAGCATAATTATAGCACCAGGCAGTGGTATTAGAGAAAAAGTAACCTGTAACATGAAATCTTAGACCTTGTCAACATTCAGAGAGATTTGCTTGTGTAAAAACACTAATATATGGTGTAAAAAATTATGGTGTAAATACACTAAAACCTGGTGAATACGCCCAAAGGAAAAGCACTACAGAAAATTGTATTTGCCAAAGGAGATTAAGAAATCAACAATTTAAAATTAAAAAAAGTGAAGTTGCTTTTCTACATCAGCAACAGTACAAGTAAGTCCTAGTGTAAAGCTGTGACACAGATTAGGATAGTTTTTCTCTCCAAGGAACAAATTTTTCACCTTTTTGTTTTTTAAATATTTTCTAAGATTTCACAGTAAAAGAGACTGCTCAGATCTATCTCCCTGACAAATATGAAAAAATCACCCTTCTTTGCACAAACATTTATTTAATGCCCCCCTAAAATTTCCACAGTTGCTTACATTCCTCACAGGGATGTTGCAAGAATAGGCACATTACAGATGGTAAGATACATAAGTGTTATCATATAGAGAATGTACACATTGGTTCAAGCTTCCTAGTGAAATTTATCAAAAAAATAAAAAAGGAAAACAGAGAGCTTCAGGATGTCATAGGAACCCTAAGCAGATGCGTAACACCTTAAGATTCTTTTAATTAAATTTTCAAGGCTTTCAAGTTCAAAATTTCATCTAGACGAGCATGTTTATACATCTGTAGCAATTTCTAGGTAATGTTTGATTACAAAGGTTAGTTACCAGCAGCATGCATACTCTAAACAGTCATTTAGAGCAGAAGTAGTAGTTGTTTGCTCAATAAACTAAACCATATGTCATGTTTTCAGCTTCAGCAGAATAGCATCTTGGAAAGAAAACAAGAAGATTGCTCTTAGACAGGCTCCCACACCTAAGTTTCCATGTGCACCCTGCTTAGATGTCAATTAAAACCTTTGGAAGGAGATTAACGGCCATTAATGTTAATTATGCCAATAACTCAATCCAGCAGTCTCAGGCTCACCATGATGCACTTAAGTTTATGAAAAATACAAAGACCCTTGATCTGCTTCTCTAGTGGCTTCTTTCCACCTTCACACACTGCTCGCAGTACTGAGTCAGGGGAAAAAAGTGTGCGATCTCATGACAAAGTGGATGGAAAGACTCACATGGCTAAGAAGCATTACAATTTTCTGTACTCTTTTCTTAGTCCCTAAATTAATTTTGAAGTGCATCAGTCCACTCCCCAACCTGTTGAACCACTGAGGCAACACAGAAGAGAGGCTGGTATTGACATGAAGACAACTGGCAGGAGACAATATCTGTCAGACTGAGCACATCTTCAACTGTCCTGTAGATTATGGTTTGTCACAGATTCATGCTATAAGGACTCTTAAATGAAGAAAAAAGAAAGTTGTAATGTGCCATATCATATTAAAGCCAGATCAGTAGGATGTTCTCTAGCGTTCTTTTAAAACCTATGTTTACACACTTTAATTTTTTTTCTCAGAAAACTCACCATGGTCTTTAGACTTCATAAACAGAAAAAGAATTATTAACATTTTAATTCACAACAATCCTGAAAAAAAAACAGTGTACACACAATGATGCAGACATTAAGTTGCTTGCCCTGTGTCATACACAAAATAAATTGGAAATTATATCCTGACTGAAGTAGACATTCTGATTTTTACAGAAAAATCTATGCATTAATTTCCTATATAAAACTGTAGATTTTCTAGAACTATTTTTATTTAGTTTTCTTGACAGGAAAAGAAGGTGGGGGTTTTCTGATGTGACATAAAATTATTTATTTCAAACCAGTTAAATTTAAAATTTCCCTGCTGCCTAGAGAATTATAATTTAAAGTCTATTCTGTCATGCTGAATGAGGTTCCCATAAAGGTCTTGGCATTGATTCAGTGGCTGGCTAGCAGAGCAGAGGCATCCTGCTCCTCTCATGGAATGGAATTGTTTGGGCTGGGAAGGACCTTAGAGATCATCTACTTCCAGCCACCCTGTCCTAGGCACCAGGTTGTAACCAGGGATAACCAGTGCCTCTCCTTCCTTGGTCCTGCAGCATCACAAGAGGGGAAGATTTCACTGAAGGGACTCTAGAAATAACGTATATTTACCACTTTTAAAAGTAGTCCAGAGGCGTTCTGGGCTGGGAATGGCGAGAGCATGGGGAAGTTGTAAACCATTTCTCTGTTTTTGCCCTTGCACTATGTGGTCTAGGTGTCAGTGAGTCAGGGTTACAGACCCAGAGTAACCAGCTCCACACACAGCAAGCTAGCCTGAGCTCTGTGTGTACACTTACTGAGTTGGGGAGGCATTTTCATACTCCAAAGAGAGGAAAAATAAGTAAGATTTTAAAAAATTTTAAATGAAAAAAAAGTATGTGATAGGCAAACACTCACCAATTTATTTTTAAGAGCAAAGGAAAAAGGGCATCACATGCTACGCTGCCTGAAGCCTTTCTAGATTTCTAACTGTGATCTCATTTATGTACATTATAACGAGGTAGATTTGGACCAATTTATTTTGTGCTTTGGACTTGATCTCCACACAGCTTTTCAAAATCTTCTTATTGATCACCATGCCTGAGGTACAACCGAAGTATTGCTTCTTGCCTGCCTGTGACAGCCACCCAGGTAAAAGCCCAGTGTGCTGATAAAGCGGGAGGATAAGAAAGCAAGTGAGAGTGTTCCTCGCATTGCCCTCTATTTGTGAGTGAAGACAGATCATCCACTGGGTCTTATCGATTGGTCCCTGCCATAGGGACTCTAGGGTCCTCAGCAGTGTTTATGATATTTTACGCCACATTAACTGTTGAGATGATATGCTATGACAGATCTTTAAAAAAGTGTACCCCTGAGCTCTAAATTGTTCCAATTATGCCTTTAGCATAACAGTTGCCTACCAAGGGGCACCGCTCAGTGCCTTAGGAAAAGAAGCAGAGGAGGGGAGCCAATAATCTTCACATATGCTGACCTTCCTCTACCCTCACCCAGCAGAAGCCTGTCATTGCTTTCCTTCACTGTAGCTTTTCATAATCCTTAACATATGGCCTTTGTTTTGATAGGCATGAAATTACATCAAGGTCATTTTTAATAACTGTCAATAGCCCCATAACAGCGGTCAGCTTTATTGACACCTTAGTTGAAGAGCTCAGAGAGCTGTAAGTAGTGCACAGACCCTGCTTGAGAAAGCTGATCCACTGGGAAACAGATTATTATTGATATTAGTAAATTAGTATTGATAGAAATTTGATTACTATCATGCATCTGGATCCCTCCACAATGTGCTGTCAACCAAAGTCCACAGCTCCCTCTGTTTCAGACAGGCAATTTATTTGCATTCTCTACATCTCTTTGTTGGAGGGTGGGAAAGGGAATAGCAGGAAGAAGGGGGAAGAGAAAGGCATGCAAGACAAGAGCAATTTGTGCTTGCAAGCACATATGAAGCAGCTTCTGAAAAACAGAAGCTTCTATGGAAGAATCAGTTTTCTCTTAATTGGAGAGACAAAAAACCCTCCCACACACATTAATTCATCCTCCCACTGCCTTGTTTCTGCCATTTCCTGCTTTTCCAGCTCTATTTCTGCATCTGTTTGGCTTGGCTTAAACAGAAGTAAACGCAAAAGTGTTGTATCTCATATGAAAGATGTTAAGCATTTTGCAGATTTTTGCAATGTCTGATACTGTCTATAAACTGCTCAGCTTGTTATGGTTTCATGTAGGAAAGACGAGTGAAGTTCACCATTGGCTTCAACCAGTTTCCCATGATGACCTGACTCCAGTGGTGGCTATGACATAAATGTTTGTTTATTAAAATGAATGTGTTAAGGACTCTGAACAAAGAGAGCAAGCATGCCTCCAAATGTCAACAGCATAGAAATGAAATAGAAACTTTTAACAGATTTGGAAAGTCAGAGAGATAACAACAGAAAGTACAGACCTGAGTTACATTCTAACTCTGCATGAGGGACAGTGGTATCAATATTTTCCTGAAAAACAAGATGCCAAGTATTTTAAACCAAATATAAGTTGTACAATTCATTTTTATCCTACTCTTTTACTATTGCATTTAAATATACACATCTCAAATCTCAGTGTGGTTTTCACTCTCATGCATATAAAACAGTTTTTATTCAAAACTATGTGCAGCAGTTGAGGATCCTGTCTGATAACTCCATCTGTTTGACACCTTCACTGTAACATCTTTGCATACTTCCAGGACCCTTTTCTACTAGTAAACCACAGAGAGTCACCTAATTTGAACGCTCTGCCCACTCTTCAATCTTACCAAGCACTAGAACAGGCCTCCTAGAGAAGCTACAGAATCTCCATTCCTGCAGATACTAAAGAGGCAGATGGACACAGCCTTGAGCAATCCATTGTAGTTGCAACATCCACTTTCAGCAGGGGATGTTGCATTACAGGATTGCCAGAGGACCCTTCCTACCTCAGCTGTGCTGTGGCCCCTCAAAATTACTTTTCTCCCTATCCACAGTCTAATAGCCAATTTTTTTTTCTTCCAGTTCTCTAAAAAGTATTACACAGCTTCTCGCATTGCTTCTCCCAAGAAAATTTTCGCAAGCTTCACTCAGTAAAACCAATTCAGATCCAAAATTCTTAAAAAAAAAATAAAATAATAATTCAAGTGATCAAGCTGACAAGATACCATTAAGACAAAACGATAATTTTAGTTACATGTGGTTGTCTTGCTAAAATGCTTACATGCATTTTGACATATACAGGAATAAAAAAAAAAAACAACCAACACTGGAGCAGCATGTAAGCTCATCCTCTTCTCCTTCCTTCTCTGTAGTTGTAAACAGTGAGAAGAGGAATTTGCACAAGGAATGCAAATGCATCCAAATGCAATCCAAACACTGGGCAGGACCACACAAAAGGTCAATATTTCCCAAGTACTCTGATTACATCAAGCTAGATTTGTTGCCTTACTCTGAAACAATGACTCAACAATGTTGTATGATTTGTGTGTCCATATGAGAGTAGGAAGCAAGTAGAAAAGGACAGCTTATTGTTTTGTATTGCTTCTAAATAAAAATAATTATAATAAGATTTTATTTCAAACTCGTTTTGAGTCAGTTATCAGTGAAAGTTCTTTACTGCTAAAGAAGATATGGGGTTTTTTGCTGTGGGTTTTTTGTGTTTTTTTTTTTTCAGTTATTTCAGCTGAAGTCATAAACTTGTTTGTAAGCAAAAGCATCTCTAAAAATACCTCCTCATGTAGACTTGACAGTTCAGTACATTTGGCAGCTTCTTAAGGGTTACACATTCACTTTCTGAAAATAATAAAACACTTTACATCCATTTGATGTGAATTAGCCTGGGAATCAGCTGCAGCTGATTTGGGTACAAAGCCTGTTAAGAACACAAGGCAGCGGCTATGTTTCACATTTCCTGGAAGACAAACACTTATTTACATGCAGCATACTACTGTCGTTCTTAATTGTATGCTATTTAGTGACAAAGATGACTACATTTTCTACTTCGCCTCCTTCTGTATTTCTGTCTTGCCTTAGTAAGCTCGTAATGTCTGTCATAAATTAGTTTCATATGTCTGAAAACTATATTCATGCTGTTAATGAGGATGACCTTCCAGATAGCAGGAAGCAAACACTGCTAGCACACTGTCTCGGTAAAGAAGGTACAGATTTTAAGCAGCCTTTCATTTTGAAAATTTCTTTTATATTACTTCAGATTCAGCTTGTAAAAGCATTTTTGAGCCAGGTATGAATAACCTTATGCAACTAGGCACAGTGAGCAGCACTAACATGTTGCTAGTCTAAATAAACGAAGTCTTACCTAGTAAGAGGCCTGTAAACAAGGCAACTTTCCTCCCAGCTGAGCACCTTCACCATCAGGCTTCACAATCCCCCGTAGTCAATTACTCTTACAATTCTCTGCCAAAGGTTAGGGGGGCATTTGAAGGAAAATAAGAGCTTCAGATGGGAAGGCTGAGAGGTGAACCTTTACAGTACAGGGATGTCTAGGACCAGATGGAATCTTGGCTGAGGAAGGTGAAATCTGCTCCAGAGAAAGGGTTTTCTTTGTCCCAAGGCCTAGTTTTCAATCAGTACACCAGAAGAGGAAAGTGGTGTTGTCTGCCTCATGGAAAGTGAATGTTTTAACTTCTAGACTAAAAGGGCAATGGCAGTTTCTCTGAATCAGGCATACTGTGAACAGCACCAAATTTCCTTACTAAGTTTAACCTGTAAACTAAACTGGAAAAAATCTGTACAGAACTATTTCAGAATTTCAAAAATAATTATTGTTCCTCAAGATGAAACTACTACCTCAATTATGCAAATACTGTCTCACTTTTCTTTTTTCTTTTAAAGAAGTATATCCTATGTAGGGAAAAAAATACATTCCCAGTTTCACTTGTGAAACCTGCCAACTTCATATTAAAAATTCCACCTATATCTTATTGCTGGGCTGCAGCCATTTGATAATACGCCAAACGACTTCTCAGCAAGCACTTTCAAAATATTGGAAATCCAGTGTGCTGGGACCACAGGCAAGACAGATTTTTTTTTGTGAAGTGATACCACCCAGCCAGAAAGCAGAACTAGTGTTTGCGAATCACAACTGAACAAACATCCATGGGGAAGACAGACAGGACTTAAACAGGTCGGCAGATTCAAGATCTACTTGGCATAGGTTGGACTATTATTTACTATGTTTCCACTGAATCCGCTTTCCAGATGTAAGTGCTGCTTAGTCATTTATATGGAGTAGGATAGGTGAGGTGGAAATCCTGTAATATGCAACACTTAAGGATCTGTAGAAAAACTGCAAACAAAATAAGCAGAGAACTTGCTTTGCCTTGGAGGAATGTAACACTTAAGTGTGAAAATTAATCTGAAAAGAAGAAAAACAACTCATGAGCAGTGAATGCTTCAATAGAACCCAAAACTAAAAGGCAAGCTGGATATCAACCATAACCACTGAAAAAGGGCCCTGTAGCCTGAAATATGGAGTTAAAAAGGTCTCAAACACTATCCTACTGACCTATTGAACAGTATGAAGTTCACTCCTCCCACTGACTGAATTAAAGCCATAGCTAAAAAATAAAAGTCTGCAATGACTGGGGGTGGGGGGAGGAATATCCAACAGAATAAACAAGTGGTAAAATAAGGGAACTTTCCCCAAGTGTACAGCCAGGTGTGAAAACAAAGGTTGCAAACAGAACTATGCATAGAAAATTAGAACACATCACTACCTAATGGCAAACCATTCTCTGCTGCCAGTTCAACTGATCTTTTGATAGTATCTTTTCTCATCCTATTCCTCTTCTGCATGTGCAACAAATTATCTAAGCAAAATCTTTATAAAGGAGAAAGGGGAAGAGAAGACTACAGGCTACATATTAGTTCAAATTATTAAAGGGTGTTTTTCCTTCTTGCTGTGCTCTCCACATATGAAGAATACTCAAAGAACTATGAATGTGGATGTGGGATATAGTAAGGGGAAAAATGAATGCAGCTACATTCAGATTTTCCAGAAAACTATTTCTTTCAGCTAGAGTAGTCTGCAATCTCAGTCTGCAATATATTTCCTAGCCTTAGAAATAACTTTGATAATAAAACAGGTATCTTCTGAAATGTATTAATTAGAAGGAAAAGTGCCACAAATTTTTTAAAGAGGGGTAGAGAGGGAAACAGGTAATTTTGAGATAATTTCATCCCTGGATATTACATAGAAACATAGCCATGGGACTCAACGTGTTTCAGTGCTTTTTATAGGTACGTGCTATTCAAGTTTAAAAAAACTCCAACAACAACAACAAAAAAAATTACTCATACTGTGTTGTCGTGACATATGAGAACTTACTGCCAAAACAAGGTCTATACAAAAACCATGCAAATCAAACACACCACAAAACAGTGTTAATAAATATAAAATCTAAGTATCTTGGTCAAATTTTACCAAACCCTTGGCAATGCAAACAGAATAAAAAATATTTAATTAAATATAATTAAAATATTTTTTAAAATAGGTAACATCTTCAAATTTTGGCAGCTACATCATGATACATATACTGTTTGCTAGCATTTACCTCACTGGTTAAAAACAACCACATGTTATTTTTGCCTAGTTTCCTACCATGTAAGGAGACATGGTGGAGACATAAGGAGACAAACATATTTGCTTGTGTTTGAGGAACACATTAAATAACATAACACTGTTCCAAGTCACTCATTAAAATATAGTTCACATTCCAGTTCCTAGTAACAGGAGGCCTTGGCTTGCATAGAGCCCTAAATGTTATTATTGGTCATAGTTTAACCAGCAAATATCTGACTAATTTACTCTTAGCTCAGTAAGGTAATGTCAGTTAGGGCTGTGTCCATACTGTAGACATACTGTTAACCCATTTTTTTTTGATGAATGCAAAACTTAAGAAAAAGTTAGCTGAAGGGAAAAAAAAAAAAAATTTCAGAAGGGAAAAAAAAAAGGCAGCCACAAAAAACAAACCAACCAAAACAAACCAACCAAAATCAACCTCCCCCTCAAATAAAAAAATAAAATAAAAAAAATCAAAGCTTAAATAGCAAAACTTTAGGAATACTTCATCTCAGTTGTGAAGATGCAGAAGTTCGAAGAACAGATTTCAGATCACCAGGCATTTAGAGGGAATCCTGTTTTTTAATAGCAAGAAACAAATTTTTCAAGTGGCATGCTCTGCGTTACCACTGTAATGCACTGGGAGATGTCTGTAAGAGGCTCTGGTAATTGCATGACCTTTGGTTCAAGCTCAAACATGCCCTTTTGTTCCATCTGATAGTCTTAGCTTCTCATTGTGGCTCCATTTTAGACCCAACAGTACCTTTCTGGTATTGCATTTCAACCCCTCTGGTACTTTAGGAATGGATGCTGAACCGGACAGCAGAGATGTCTCAGCTGATTAGTAGGTGAGGTTCCCCTGCACTAACTGTAACCTCACGGCTACCACCACTGCAGGGACACACAAGGGGAGTCAGCAAAATCGTGACATAAAAAAAATCTCAGGCCATGTGTATGCAGAATAGTGGCACTTCCCTAACCACACAACAGATGCTTCTGAGACTGGCCCATTGCTCTTGGCTGGAGATCCTGTGAAAGCAGGAAGCCAGCAACCCAGAACTGCACACCAGGACCGTATCATCCAGCAGGCAAAGAGGATCTGGAATCATGTGCAAACTGCAATATTGCAACCCTAGATTACGCTACTCGGGAGGAATCCAGTTTGATACTGAAAAAAAACCAGTATATGTGAGAGGTGGAACAATGATTCCAAGGAACTTGAAGAAACCTGGGAGGAGACGGCACTTGTGCTTTAAACCTCTTCCAGGTTCATTCTCAGGTAGAAGGGTGATAGGAGAAGAGAAATAAATTGTCTGAGAAAGGCTGTCCTGCAAAGATATTTTTTGTCCTGATTCCATGAAAACCATACTTCTGGGGGATTTCACTCCTTGTGCCCGTGGTAAATAGGAATCTAGAGAGCATCAAGGCAAAAATTCACCTACTTTTGGGAGACGCAACAAAAACTTTGGCTTACGCGATTTAAAGTGTTTTATGGATACATCATGGATATGAGCAAGATGGATCTCTGAACAGTATTTTGTTATCTCCAGATGTAGACTTGATATAAAGAAGACAAACAAAGAGACTAAAGTAGAAGTCTGAGCACTGTTTCAGAGGTGCCAGGCTAAAGGACAATAAATATGCACGAGTACCTCCTACCTACATCCTGAAGAACTACTGTATGTCAAGCAGTATACTTGGCCACCACATTCTTTAAGTATCTGTTCACCCATCTGTTTGCAGAGACTGGTAAATAGGTACTGTTTGGAAAGAGCATGTCACCGTCCTCAGAGAATACAACATGGTTTTCATAAAGTAAAGCTTTAATTAAGCAGTAAAAAACCCAGACCTTTTGCAAGCATTTAAAGCAACATTAAAAATAAAGTATCAGGTTTTTACTGCTCTACACAAGTGGTATGTCATTGCATTTAGCTTTAGTAAAGCAAAGCAATTTTTCACCAGGTTTCAGCAGAAAGTACACTCAAACATCTCATGCTAACACTTTGTCAGAGATTGCACACTTGCTCTGAGCCTTACAAGCACAAAAGAGCCCCACCTTA
This sequence comes from Apus apus, assembly GCF_020740795.1. NCBI lineage: Eukaryota > Metazoa > Chordata > Aves > Apodiformes > Apodidae > Apus > Apus apus. Next base: position 61,105,426 of record NC_067283.1, read on the forward strand.
CAGGGGATGCTGAGACACAACTTCCCACTACCTGATGCCTGCACAGCATCCCATATTGGTGCAGTTGATTATGTACCTATTTGTCTTAGCATGGTCTTCGGGTCTCCTGAGAGGAGTTAAAAGATGAATTCTCTTGACTTAGTTCTCAAGACAGTTTAACAACCATCTCTGTCACGGATGTCATGATGACAGCCCAAACAAAATTAGTAATGAGACATAGCTAACAAAGACTGAATTTCCCCAGTAAAAAAGTGTTTGACAAATGGTTCACCAGTCTCCGATACCGCACAGGCGCTCTCTCTTTAACCGTTGCCCCAGCAGGTTTTGGAAAGGGTTCCAATGGTTTGGCAATAAGCCAATAACAGAGACAAAACTATGTAAAGATACCACTACCTGTGGTGGTTCTGGCCATGATGACAGTGAAGTCCAAAAATTACAGTCCAGCAATACTGATCAGGTACAATACAGAACAGATACACTGTGAATCTGTGAGTGGAACAAAACTTTACTTTGACAACTTTCACGCTCAAATATATTTATGGATTGACTAGCCAGGAACAGTGTCATCTGAAGAGAATAATTAGCACAAACAATAAAGTTTACATTTTTACCAATGAGTATAAAAACCAGGTGCTTGCATAAGTCTAACTTTAACACTGATAGATTTTAATACAAGTCTGTTGATAATATATCTATGAAATGTAAATTATTTATTTGCAGACATCTTCAAAAGTAATTTTTTTTCAATAATTTTTCAAAGATTTTTAATGCCTTTTGTCTACAATATATTGAAAAAAACACATTAATTTAGACAATGAATTACAGTACAAGAGCAACAGCTGCAGAAAATTAATCTTCTTATAATTGTTCAACTTGAATAATAGATTTTAACATTCTTGGTTTGTAAATTGCCCAGATTTGCAGTGAAGAAGCACGTTCTTGTGTACAATTCTCCAACCAAAAGTGACTATCGGGTAACTTTTAAAATTAAAAGCAATTAAGATCTTCAATCTGCAGTTCTGGCAGGCATTGCCAAAACTTGAAACAAGCAACAAAGCTCCACTCCTATTAATCAGGCATTTGTCACAACATATAGGCTGCATGCTTTTGTTTGAATAGAAAAGCAATTATGTTTTAATACACTTATATTCTACTCATCTCATCATCCTAGGATAACGAGTCATTAGAAAAAAGAATATTATATACAGCAATACAGTGCATTGTTCTGTGCAAATTATTATCACATCAGCTGAGCACAAGTACCTGACAGTTAGGAAAGCTTAGGTGTCAGCAGTTTGTGCTTGTACTATCCATGTGAGCCTCCAGAATGCTTTTTCCTCATCTAGCCCTGTTTTCTACTATTACTGAACCTAAAGTTCATGACCCCTGCATCGGACATAGGCACAGAGGACACAATCTGATGACATAAAAAATATATCTCTATATAGCTGCCATGTGACTGGCTCCCATGAGGCACAGATGCATCTGAAGTAATTCCAGAACGTCCAATTACTATGACTACAGCAGAGTAACTTACTTAGTGCGGAAAACAGTGGATACGAAATAAACAGTAACACATGCATTTTCATATAAATCAACATCATCAAATTGCTGGAGCACACAGTCAAAACAGATAGGCTGGGGAGATGGTTGGTTTTAAATGAGGAGAGTCAGAGTTCAGCCTGCTTTCTGCAGATGACCTGATTATCCTCAGACCAATGCCAAGATAAAAATCATGCTTCCACACCCATAAAACTACTATATCAGCTCTGAAAAAGGAAGCTATGGAGGACAACAGTAGCCAAGGTGAAATATTAGGCAAGGTTAAAAACTCCGTCTTTAAACAGTGTCTGCTATGTCCTTGTTCTCACCTATTGCAGGATGTCAGGAGCATGACCCTAGCAGAGACCTCGCACAGGCTGGAGAGACTGCAGTAGTCATCTTCATGAGAAGTGAAACTTTCTCCTACAACTACATCCAGACTGGTGATGACTATTAGCTCTACTGAAGCCATTACCCCACAAACCAGAAACAGCATAAATGAAGACAGATAATTGGATGAGAATGTTGAGAGGCTACACTTTTCCGCCCAAACAAGTGGCTCTTTAAAGTAGGACTCTGCCATTCCTTCTTATTTTACTGTAAAGGGATGGATTTTTTTACCTTTTACTAAAAAGGAATGGGTGTTTCATAGGTGAGAAAGACAGAAGGCAAAAACTCTGTTCTGGAATAACTGTTATTTTAAGAAGTCACAAAAGTAGCTTGCACCATAATGTCTCTCCATTAAGTTTACAATTAACGTTTCTGGAAATTAATAGGAAAAAAAATCTTTCTGAACACAGTTGGTTCAATTATCTTCTCAGACAAAAATTTCTAAGCATCTTGAACATTCGAAACTAAAATTACTAATTACAATTATTTTCCTACATCAGTGAATCACTGCACTTGATCAGCATTGAAATAAGAAATACGTATATGCATGTGGGAGAACAGTTAATTGCTTAATATCTTACAGTGATAGAGGCACGCCATTAATTCTCCAGCATATGGCACAAAATTAGAACCTATTATTACTATATTTTCGTCATGTTAGACTCTTAATATTAGGTTGCACTCTTTCTATCAATCTAATAAAATAGATGAGAAATAAGATTCAGGTCTTTGTAAACTCCGGTTTGTGTTTTGTTTGGGTTTTTTCCTAAATAGAAGACTTTAAACCACGAGTTAACAACGTGCACAGAGAAAGCATTTTAAAGTCTTTTACACAGTTAAAAGGAAACAGGAACGAGCGATAAACAGCTGCATATATGCAGTACTATCCTTACCCTTGAAAATCAAAGCTGTGGTTGCAAAGTTAAAGGCATAGTATACTCTAAGTCTTTCACAAACACTTTTATGGTACCTTTGTGAACCCTAATGCACAATTACTAGAGTTTCTGGTAAAGGTTTATATCATACTGTGTTTACAGAAACACTACTTTAAAGGTTTTACAGTAAAAAGATGGTATCAAGATGGCCCTTCTGATAAGAAGCAAAAATAAACAAAGCCTTTTTGGATCCTAAATATTATGATGATGCTCAGCACATGCTTGTGCTACGAATCTATTTGACTGCTGATTTTCTAATTATTATATTGACATGCTGGTAATAGAAATACGCAGTACATGCTTGGTAATCGTCATAAGCATACACTGCACAACAGCTTGATTGTTAAAATTATTAATGATGATATTGATGCAATATTGACATATGGTTGAGAAAAAAATCCAGCATGCAGTGACTGGTTAAGCAAAGTAGGATAAATCAGATATCTGTTTGACTGTTAAATTTCTAAAAATTATTCCAGAGCATTTTCAAGGAAATAAAAGTATGCAGCACATGCTATTCTAAATATTCAGCAGAGTACTACTGCTCAGGCAGTATATGTGCATTTTTGTCTGTTCTGAAAACACTGCATATGTAATTAAAACAACGTATTTCAAGATGTTTTGTGAAGCACGCTGCTAGAAGAACAGTATTGAATGACTACAGCATTGCAATAGTTTTTGCAACCATTTTTTCGGAAGAGAAAAATTAAAAATGATGGTTATTTTTTCAAAAGTCGTTTTATTGAATAAAAAACAGTGAATGAAAAACTTTGAAGGCAACTAAGAAAACAGTGGATGCAGAACTGCAAATGCAATTTTCTTGCAAACGGATTCTGCATTTTAAAACGATTACTATTACACAAAAAAATAATGAAGTCATTTACAGGTACTGAAGCAGAATATTTGTAAGTTTTCCTGGAAATTATCATTAAAAGGGAAGACAAACATTGTTGGCAGTAAATTGCGTACCTTATTCACTTTGGTTTAGCAACCTACGAAGGGCTAGGTAAAATTTCAAATGTATTCACAACTTTTCTTTCAACTCCCTTCAACTTTCACATGCTCCCCCAAAAAAAAAAAAATTAAAAAAAATAAAATAAAGTAAAAGCACACAACCAAACAGCCCACCAACACAAGACCTGAAAACCAATCCTCAAATAAACAGAGAAGCTAGGACGGGCGGGGGGGGGGGGAAGAGAAAACCAGCAGCAGAGTCAAACGCCGGGTGCTTGGGGGCGCGGAGCTCGCACTTCCGCGCAAACAAAGCATGTCATCTCTGATGCCGATATTTTAGTGTCATCAGCGATGTCAGTGACTGAAGGCGGGCTGGGCTGACCCACCCCGTCCCCGTCCCCGCTCCCGGCGGCACCCCGCATCCCGGAGGACAGGCTGCCATCTAGTGACCAGCGCCGGAGCGTTGTGGCTCGGAAACGGGGCAGAACCGCGGCTGTGCGGGACGGCGGCGGGGCCCGCACCCTCCCCGCTCCCGCCCGCTCTCCTGGCCGAGGTGAGGATCGCGCTCGCTCCCTGCGAGATGCCTACGCTGCAAGCTCTTCCAGATCCACTGCAGGAAAGCGGGAGTAGCGCTCACAGCCTACCCCCGAATCACAGAGTTGGAAAAGACCTCTAAGAACACCAACTTTCCACGCAGGGTTGGGGGCAGGTAACAACATCCTACATAGAGCGTCCTACCCAAACAAATTAAATGAAAAACCCACACAACCCACAAAACCAACAACACACAGCCACAAAAAACCCACCATGCCCACGACAGCACGGCCCGAGGTGCCACATCGACACATATCTTGAATACCTCCAGGCATGGTGACTCCCATCGCCCTCCTGGGCAGCCTGTTCCAGTCCCTAACTACTACTTCAGTAAATAAATTCTTCCTAATATCTAGTCTAAACCTCCCCTGGTGCAACTTCAGGCCACCTCCTCTAGTCCTGTCATTACTCACTTAGGAGAAGAGGCCAACCCACATCTCACTACAACCTCCTTTCAGGTAGCTGTAGAGAGCAATACGGTCTCCCCCTCAGCCTTCCCTTCTCCAAACTAAACAATCCCAATTCCCTCAGCCCCTCTTCACAGGACTTGTTCTCTAAACCCTTCTCCAGCTTGGTAGCTCTTCTCTGCCCATGCTCCAGCACCTCAATGTCCTTGTAGTGAGGGGCCCAGTAACTGAACACAGTACTCGAGCTGCAGCCTCACCAATGCCACGTACAGGGGCACAACCAGTAGATTTCAGTAGAAGTACATAGAACCTTCCTTCTTAATCAATAATAAATAATATTCACTCAAAAAATTGTTTTCTCCAAAAAAAAAAAGAATACAAGACATTCTCCTAGAAAAGAACATACAGTACATTCTCATAATACGAGTTGCAGAACTACCTATTTTATTTTTTCTGATGTTGCCACTTTTAGTATTTGGACTTTTCCACCACTGCAAGCTGTAACCATAATCCCAGTTGCTATCTTTTACTAGTCCGCAACGAGAGCAAGGAAGAGATGAAAGCTTAAGCAACAGCAAACTACAAGCAAAGAGAATGATAATCATATGCATATGAACAAAAGGAAAAACAGGCAAAGCAATAAGATCCATGTGGCTAATTCTGTCAGCTTCAGGTACTTGCTTGTGTTTAACACACTCTCAAGATCAGAAAAAAAAAGTTAATACATCAGAAAATATAACCCTTATGATGATACAAAGCCAGTGAAACCTAGAATTATCCACTCCTGACAGTGCAATAGCTGCATAATTAATGGTGTCTTCCTTTAATATGCATATTATTGTCTGCCAGTTCCATGCACACACTGGAAGACATGGTACTGTGCAGCAAGGCAAACACTGTTTACTTCTAGCTTCAACCCATGCACGTCTTCAGGCAACAGAAACAGTAAAGTTATAAAAAAATAAAATCTAAGAGCACATGAACAGAGCCAAAATAAAAATAAAAATAAAAATAATTAGTACATAGGAAAACATTTCAAGACATGAGGGTACATCATCCTGATCCTTCCTGCCCATGCAGCAGGAGGGGCTGGGAAGCAGATAACATTTTGTATTGCCAGTTTTCCTACACAGTGCTGTGAGCAACTGGACACAAGAGGGGGGCAATGACAGACTAGGCAGAAACACTCTTGTGTAATCAAGGTAGTCACTGCTACTACTACTGCTTCCCTGGAGCAGATAATATAAAAAAAAAAAAAGCATAGTCAGAACAAGATGCTTCTACAGCATATCAACTTGAATAACTGGACAAGGCAAACACATAATGTTCTATTGGAGGTACTTAAGCTAAATGGCTGAAACAGCTTTCACAGGTCAATAAATTATAAGAACTTGCATGTGGCCTTGGAACTTTAATGTTCCAAGGAGGGTGAGGTCACAAGCAAGTCGAAGATTTGTTTAGGTGCTTAGAAAACAGCTTCCATGACAACCTGAGTGTCAGGATTCCTCATCTTGCAGAAAGCATCACATTCATGTACAGTGTAATGAACCTTGCAGCTGTTCACACCATCAGAGAATTGAATCCAGCTAGAACAAAACACAGAATTCCAGCATCTCAGCCTGTCCAAAATCTCCAATAGCTTTGGGTTGGTGTGGCAACAGTGTAATATGTAAGAATGCAGTACTCAGATCTGGAGTTCCCCACTATCCTTTTCCTTAATTTAGGGAAAATACAATTCCTTTCCTTCATTTCACTTGCTGCCACCAAATGGGTAAAATAACTATAGACAAGCCTATGAAGTCCAGTCCTAAGGATATATAGTAGGACTGTAAGAATGCATACGTTAATCAAATTTACCATGGAACTACAGCTACATTCTTCAGTATTCATGACAATTCTGTCTTTGCTTTTCAAGATTTTTTTTGGTCTACCAATTTTTACAGGAATAAAGCCCATAACATTTTATAAGATTTATTAATAGTTTTTACTAATATTCTACTTGATCACAGAAATAAAGTTGAGCTTAAGGGACTTGATTCCATAATCCACTTAGCCAAATTGAATGCAGTAACAGCAGACTCAATCCCACATGAAAGAGAGTGTCAATCTATGAACAAGAAACATACCTGAAGTTCAACATGCATATTATCATAGCTTACAAGTTAGTGAACTGTGGTAATATATTTCCAAGAAGAAAAAAGCTTTAACTAAAGTTTGTTTTTCACACCTCATCTGTGGTTACAGATGTGATTCCACAAAGGATTAAAGAGAGAATAAAGTAGGGGGTGGTGTGGATAGTGTTTAAATCAGACAATTAGGGAGTTGCCAATACAATCTATGTTTTTAAAAAGGTGTTTTTTTCCACACAATATAATCATCTCAATCAGGAGAAAAACTAAGTTTTGTAGGAAAGAGGTTTTTAAGAACATTAACTTTTTAGTGTTACAAATAAAGTTTTATTCTCTCCTAACATCATGCCTTAGCTCTTCAGCCAATTAAAAATCAGTTATGTTTGGCGAGCTCTTTTGACAATGTGAAGCCTTTGCAAAATTTCAACTTTCCAATTCAGAATTAAATACAATTTACTATACCATCAGTCAGTGCAGTGAGAGTTGCTTCTTAGCTACTAGTTAATGGAGATACTTCTGGTTTCAGCAGATGAAGGAAGAAAACCTAAACTTCTAAAACTTGGATGAAGCTGTGAGGTTAGGAAGGAAGCACTCTCAGGCAGTGCAGCAGCGTTTCAGCTTAGTGCAGTCTGTATAAAGTCATAGACAAGAAAACTAGAAATTTCTGAGAAAGCTCAGGAAATAAAAATAGAACTGATAGAAGATTAAAAACCCAAATCCATGTAATATTTAAAATCTACGCAATTCCTTCTGGAAGCAAGAAAGGCATCTTCCATTACAGTGTCACGTGTAGACTTACTGCCTTCGAAGTGGTTATATTCTGACAGAAGTGTCCAAGAACTTACTTTCCACTAAGCCTATCTTTCACCTTCTGACTCCCAAATTTAAAACACAAACAGGAACAAGAAATAAAACTTGAGAATAAAGCCAGCCTAGCATTAGAAAATGCCAGTGATTGCCGACACTGAAAAGGAAGGATTTGCCACCTCAGTGCATCACTTTGAGCATCATTTCCCTTTCTGGCACGAACTACCCCGGGTAGACTGGCAGAGCAGAAATCCAGGAGGTTTTGGGACTTCCCACAGCCCTCCAGTCTTCAGCTCCCACCCTCTTTATGGCGAGCAGTGGGCAGCTGGTTTTGTGACATGCAAGGAACAGCCACTGAGCCTGGGAAGTGGATTTACTTCGTAGGAGCAGGAAGTTCAAAGCATCTACAGCCAGCAGACCTTATTTAAAGGAACAAGATTCCCTTTGGGCAGCTACCCTCTGTGCTCCCAAGGAAAGCTGTACTGGCTTAGAGACCATGTATGACCACAATTCACAAAAGAGGTTCTATCTTCTGAACGGGCTGAATCTCTTTGTCTCACACTGGTCCTAGGTTGCTCAGGATAAAATAAATTCAGCTTGCCACAACAATTATTTTTCTGCTTTATATACTCAATTTTGGTCTGCTTACAGTTGAAGTGCCACAAGTACTAAGAGCAAGGTTATTCATGAAAATGCAGAAAGCATAATCAGATACTGAAGAGGCAAAACAGTATAAAATGCTAATTGTTTGTTTCAAGAGTTATTAAAGAGCACAGGGAACACTGCAGGAAGAAACAGGAATAATTGCATGACTGTCATGAGACACCTAACCCAAGTCCATGTATTTGCCAGTGTTGTGTGTAAGAGTGCCAAATTAAAAAACAAGCAAACAAAAACCCACACCACCAACAAACTTGAATTTCATGAAACCCATATTCTAGCAGCAGCCCTACAGATAAACTTGGCTCAATAAAATTTGAGATGTCTTAGACGTATCTTAAAGAAAGGATAAATGAAGACTTCAAACTGCTAAACAAAGTAATCCTAAATAGTTAAGAACAGGGCAATCCACAGGAAAAGATATTTTGGGAAAATCACTTTTCCTTTCCTCACTGCAAGGTGAGATAATCAGAAGTTGTATTGCAAACTTGATTAAGAAAAGCAGAAGATGTGAAAAACTTCTGTGACGTTTTCTGAATTATTTCTGTAAAAGACCAAAGTATTTTTCACTGCAACTCTAAATTGGTTCAAAACAGTGCAATAAGAAATGTACAGAACTTTGCATCAAATAGTAGATATGTCCAGAGCTAGTAAAAACTATATAGATATTTGATAAACTAATAAAATGTGTCAAAATAAAACACACTCCCAACTGTAAGTCAAAAAAACAACAGTAAAAATAGCAGACAGTAAATTGATGTCCTTCAAATTTATTACAGAGAACAAGAGATGCAAGACTGCCCAGGAAAACAAGTGTCTTGTCATGCTTGCCAGAACACCAACTATTTTTCAAGACTGTTGTTCTCAGCATGGTTTGTGCAGAAATACAAACCAAAATGCATCCATGACAATGCAGCTGGAGGAAAAAGTTTTGATGATACAGAAACAAATAGCTTCTGTTTGGTTACTTAATAAATTTGCAGATTGTAAACCAGACTAGTTTTTAACTTAAACTCCAAGAACAGAAAGTGAATTTCAGAAAGAGATGCTGTAGCAGAGCACAAAGCAGTTATAGCATACTGCATACAGTTGAGTGAAATTGTCTCCAGACGAAAGCAGCTGTCACAGGGAGAAGCTACTTTGAATAGAAAAAGACATTAGCCTGAACAGAAGCAAGCACCAGGGGGAAGTTTAACAAGCTTTTTAAAGTGATCTTACGCTTTACGCCTTCCAGAAGACACTTAAGTTCTCAGAGCTTTCCAACCACACACCCATTGTGATGTGATTAGTGGCTTACCAGCATTGAAGCAAAAAAAAACAAAACCAAAAATTCCCCAAAAAGTTAACATGAGGTAAGAACTCCATATGGGTACATACAAATTTCAAATATACATAAATCAGGTTTTGTTGGTTACAGAGGTAACACATGTAGAGAGATATTAACTTCTAGAAAAGGGGTCAGATTCACAATGCAAGACAGAAAGCTGCAGTAACATAACAAAGCAAGGAAATATACCACTACTGTTGCTACACTTAGTATTCTCCAGCAAGGTGCATTTGTATAGATTAAAAAAATAACTAAGCCATTAACATAATAACATAACCACCATTACTGATTCACAGAAACCTGCTATATTAGTGTACTACTTTTTAAATGTTTCTATTCTAGATTATGATACACATCTGTAGCTGACAGATAGGGAGTCCAGGACTGGGGTCTCGACCTTCTGAAGTGTCTGCTAACATGGCTTGTCACAGCCTTACGCCAGGGGTTCGAGGACCAGCTGGGCAGCTTTAATACTGCTACTTCTCTGTCCCAGCCAGGCACTCACACAAGAGCTTGGGCTTTTTCTTATTCTCATGCCTTTTTTAACCTCACCCGAACATCCTCCAGAATTGATAGTGAAGTTTAACCAGTGCTTCTGGGAAGAGGGAGCTCCCTCTTATGTTGACACGAGTAAAGCAACAAGTCACACCAAGTCTCCAGCAAAGAAGGGAGAGCAGGGAAAGCAGAGAAGCAGCACAACAGCTCTGTGCCCCATCCTACCCATCCTCTGGTGGCCACAGTGCTCCACATTCCCAGTCTTTAAACACAAAAGCAGCACATGATGCCCACTTAAGAAAAGTCCCAGCGTCAAGTCTGCACCAAGTAAACAAGAGCTTAAACTTAAATTACCAGTGTTGATTCAGGTGCACTTTTCAGGTTAGCAGAATGCCTGGGAATAAAAGCAAGATCCTGCCTACTCATTGCTCCTAAAATAAGGCAATAGCACATGCATCACAGCACTGCTAGAATACACACAGGTCCCTCAAAGTCTCTCTGTTACAGCTCTGTCAAAGATATCAACCACTTCATTCCTGTCTTCCACAGCTTCACAGTCAAAATTAGGATTCTGCCATCTTGCAACTAAACTGACACTGGGGAATTCTGATTAATCATAAATTGTCAAATTTTGAGTACAGATATAAAATTAGTTTCAAACAAACCTATTGGTAATAAAGCAAAAATCTATTTTGACCTCCACAACCTGAAGCATGATTCCCCAGGACAGTGAATGACATTTGGATAAAACAATTAAAGCCTCTGTCTTGCCAATCTTTGCTGCTTTGAAGGGCCTGCTTCAAGTAGCCACTGCATATTGCTGAACAGTTTTCAGCAGTCTGCAGCATATGAACAAATCATTTAACACAATGCAGGAAGGACTCAAGAGAAGCTAACATTAAGGAAAAAAAAAGAACACTATACTTTTTCCTTGCTCACTAGTGCTTTATGAATAAACATTAATACCCTAGGCCTCGTAAAAGTACGTTTTCAGGTTCAGTTAACTCCTCAACACTAGACATGCTAAATCCACAACAGTGCCTAGTCTATTCCCTTAATCATTTATTTGTTTTTGCTAATTATGAGTCTTCATTGCTGTAATAATGCAAACGCTAAAAAAAAAAACAACACAAACATGGACTAGAAAAAATTAAGATATGGCAAAAATTCCACACCTGATGTCTGTAACAACTACCTGCTTAATGCTGCTGCCATACCAACATATTGTAAAACTTCAGACATTTCAGTGAGTGGTTTCTCTCTCAGGGGAGTCATTCCTTGACATAGCAAATAAACCATCTCTTCCTCCACAAACACTAAATAATTTCATCTCAATTCTCATGTCGTTCTACATTTATGCAAAAATTATTGTGGATGTTTATTTAGGGATGTTACCCTTGCACCAGTGCTATAGGCTGAGACTTGAGGAAAATGAGCTTTCTGACCTGTCTGTTGCATGGCAGCTCTCTAACAGCAAATGGCTTTAGCTCACATTGAAGCTGTTTTATAGATGATAATTTTGGTTATTTTACAGAGACAGTTAACCACATTGTTTCACATTTTGACATGAACTTCTGGCATATGACTTATTTTTAAAATGCTAGATTCTACCATACTCTCAGGTTTTGCTCCTAAGGGGCTTAATGTTTAGTACTGGTTAGCATATTTGATATAGGAAAAATTCAAGATATTTTCCTGTCATTTAAGGTTTGACTGTCAATATTTTTTCCCCCTGTAGTTTATATTGAAATGTTTGAAGACAGCTTCAGAACATCATTGCTTCAACATAACAGAAGCACTACCGTGGGGCTTTGATGTCATATTCATACAAAGCCACAGTACAGGAAATCACAGTCCAGTCACCAGGAGCCCAGCAAGCAAGCACTATCTGTTTTTTGTCATTCCTTGGCCCACAAAGCCCCTACACAAGGCAGAAATAATTCAGAATTAACGTTCTTTTGAATGCAGAACTTTCTTCAAAGGATGAGGGCAAGGAACATTCCAAACAAAATCCCAAAACTTCAGCTTAATAAAGAGTCTTCTAAGCATGAATTCACGGCTCTAGTGTACCCTGTACTGACAGTTTGCTCATGGGATGATAAGGGTAAAAAAGGAAGTTAGGTATGCATTGATCTTAAACAAAAGACATTGACTTTTATGGTTTCACTGTGCATTCAAACAGCTGTCTTTTATGATTTTATATACTTTAAGCCTGAAGCCTTACTTGGTGTCCCAATTCCTTAAGGACTTTTTAAGAGGCCAGACTGAACATGACCAAATATATTGGCCAACACACATGCAGTGCAAAAATCTCCCCAAGTTTTCAGGATATCCCATTTTCACTTGTGTCCATTTTGAAATGCTTTCCAACACCAGTACTCTGAAGAGCCTTTTGCAGGGTGCCAAAATAAATTATTTCCAACTATAAAGTTCAAAGGCATTTAAAAGTAACAAAATGTGATTTACTGCTTTAAAGTGTTAGTTTTCATGTTTTCATTAGAACAACTATTCAGTGGCTTTCTGTTGAGTAATCATAAATTCCTGCCTGCCAGATAATTATATTGCATTAATATGGCATGAATAAATGAAAGCAGTAACTATGGTTTTATTCTTTATTTTGCAATTTACAGTTTGCTTGGCTTTGGTGTGTCTGAAACAATATCACATGTTAATTTGTTTTAGGACTCTTCAACACATACACATACAGAAAACCCAGAGTAATTGGATGGATTGTATAAAGCATATGTAGACTAGACTATTAGAATTTCTTTATCAGGCCTTGATCCTGAGGAATTGTGTAAGATGGCAGAAAAAAATGTCTACTTGTGTCAA
>NC_067283.1:61123497-61140997 GCF_020740795.1 Apus apus
CATGAAAGGGTCTAGACATCTGAGCAACAACTATTGTGAGGCTCTTTCCTCAGTCATTGGCTAAGTGGTCCAACTCTTTCCTAGGAGTTTCCCACCAAGAGTGGTATGGAGAACAGGAAGGAAAGTAGGGAGCTGATAGGTATGCAGTATGTAGGAAGAGGCTGTTCAGGTGTTGGCTTTCCTTCATCTTAGCTCAATTCCCACTCAATGTCAATATATTTATGCTCATTTTTTAAACTCCAAAATCTGCAGTTTATGGTTTTATCACGCTCATAAAATAGTAAAAAGTAAAACTGTACACACCGTTTAAAATAAAAAACCCCTAAATTTCTAAAAACTGTACAATTGGCATTATGATAAAAGTCCTGCTATCCCATCAGCAGTGGAAAAAGAGGAAAAAAAGTGTAGGTGGAAACTTCAGTTCTGCCTTCTAGGTGAATTGTACTAATTCACATTAGTGTCAAGGATACTCTAAATGAAGAGGATTGGGCCCAACCTGCAGCTGTGCTCAATTAACATTTTAATGCAAAGCTGAGGAGGTGCAGATAGGTAACAGGTGTGCCTCACCCTAATTAAATAGCTCTTCTCAATTTTATTATTTATTTCCTGTTATACAAAATGCCATAGTACATATTTTTCCAGAGATATCATTTGGAAGGGAAGCTCAGAAGAGAAATTGCCAACAAACGTATCAAAGCTTACAAGGAAGCAAAAGCCCAGCAAAAGTGTTTCTAATGATGTTTCATTTAATCAAGTTGTTTACAAAGAATAGCCCAGGAAGTTGACAGCTGTATAGTTCCAGAATATTACACATCTATTCCCTATAACATACCACAGTACACAAAGATAAATGAGTTCCACTAAGCAAACCTACCACTGTCATTAGAATAGTGGTATTAATACTAAAAGGGACACACTGATGCCTTTCATTCACTGGAAAATACCACAATGTTGCCAAAATGGACTGTTATGGTTTGTTTTCTCTTTGGGTTTGTGTTTGTTTTTAAATTAACTAATGAATGTGAAGTTTTGACTGATGGAAATAAGAAACTCAAAATATTTTCAACTGGGATAATCCAAGAGACGAGAAGACACTGATCCCAGCACGCATGGAAATGGATTTTCACAATATTTAAATGTAAGACCTGGCAATTTTTCTGTATAAATAAATAGCTTATTTGAAAGAGTGGTTGAGGTTGGAAGGGACCTTTGGAGATCATCTAGTCCAACCCCCCTGCCAGAGCAGGATCCCCTAGAGCAGATTACACACGAACACGTCCAGGTGGGTTTTGAATGTCTCCAGGGATGGAGACTACACCCCCTCTGGGCAGCCTGTTCCAGTGCTCTGTTACCCTGAGAGTAAAGAAGTATTTTCTCATGTTCAGGTTAAATGTCCTGTGTACCATTTTGTGACCATTCTCTCTTGTGCTGTTGCTGAACACCACTGAGAGTAGTCTGACCCTAGCCTCCTGACACCCACCCTTTAGATATTTAGAAGCATTGATGAGATACCTCCTTAGCCTCCTTTTCTCTAAGCCAAACAGGCCAACTCTCTCAGCACTACCTCATAGGGCAGATGCTCCAGTCCCTTAATCATCTTAGTGGCCCTGTGCTGGACTCTCTCTAGTAGTTCCTTCTCCTTCTTGAACTGGGGAGCACAGAAATGGACACAATATTCCAGATGTGGCCTCACCAGGGCAAAGAAGAAGGGGAGGAGAACCTCCCTCGCCCTGCTGGCCACAGTCTTTTTAATGCACCCCAGGATGGCATGTGAGGGGCACAAAACTGAACACAGTATTCCAGGTGCAGCCTCACCAGTGCCAAGTACAAAGGAACAAGTCAGCTTTGCTGAATATTTTCTGCCAAAATTTTGTCTTCTGCAGCTCACAACTAAGACATGACATAAAAAACTCCATGTAAAGTCAGCTGATACTATTTTCTGCATTTAGCCAAAGAATAAGATTTCTGGATCTATCTGAAAATTCTCGCTTTTTTCCAGCACAGAATTTGTTTGGCAAGCTACTTTTTTGATGTGTGCTTTTAAAGTTTTCATGAAACACTAACACCAAAACAAACAAACAAAAAGATGTGGAGAACAAGCAGAAATCCCAAAACTCAATACAGAAAGGATTAGATTAACATTTTATACAAAAAGGTGGCAGAAAACATTCACTGAATGATTATGGTTAGTATGTGTTATGTATAGAAAACCCAATAGCTTGTAAGAGTAAAAAGCTAAATCTATCCTTTTTTACTTTTTAGTAAAATTTTAATCCTCTCTTGGAATCATTCAATGAATTTTCTTACTGAACCTATTTTGTAAGTTTGTGTGGATTTAAACAGAAAAAAGCATCTTTAAAAATCAAGAACAAGAAGAAAAGGGCATCACACTGTGTTTAGAACAGTGATTGCTGAGTATAAATAACTTGATACTGTAGCTGACCCCAAAACAGTCCAACTTTTCACAACTGGAGAAAAAAGCAATTGCATAAAAGGCAAGCACAAGTATCCTGCTGTGAAAGTTTCAGAATATATTTCACCTAGATAAATTAACTCACTATCAATGCCAAGGGGCTGAGTCAGACTCTAAAGCACAAAATTATTAGGATACTATACATACATAATATATATACCCCATTCAAAAAATATAGGTACCAAGAGAGTTGTATTTCTCAGACTGCAAGTTAAAAGTCACTCTCAATGGAAAATAGGTCAAAAAATTCTGTTTTTATAACCTAGTATATTTCAGGTCTGGCCAATGTGTTGTGCATACCACTTTAGAAGCAACTGTTTGATTCACTTTAGAAGACAATTCCTGTTAATACTGATGGCTTACATTTAGAGCTTCAGCAACAATTGTAGTGTTTTCTGCATTAAAGCCATTAATAAATTAAATATATTGAAATCTTAATGCTCTTGAAGAAAGCATACTACACTGCTTTTAGAAACAGAACACAATGTCTCCTTTCCCAAACAGGGATGAAGTAGCCTGGGCCCTTTTGCTCCAAGTTAAAATTTCATTTCATTTTACCTGCTCTGAAGTCCGCTTCACTGTAATCTGTATTCATTGCACTTCCCTGAACTTGAAGTAACAGTTCTTATACTAAAAACTATAATTCTAACTCTTTGCAGACTTCACCTTGCCTTTTAACAACTACCAGTGGTCTTTAACATAACTGTACTCGTTTCCTTTGGGCTTTCAGCACAGCACGACTTGGCACTCTGACCAATGCACGTGTTGGAGAATGAAACTGCTGAAAACATCAGCGTTCCTTCAGCTACCTCAGACCTTGTTCAGACACCTTTCTCCAGTGGTGATAGGGCAGTAAGTTGTCAGGGTAGATACAGAGACCTGGTTATTGTGCTGGCTGTGGAGCCAAACATGCTGCAGTTTCACTCCATCCACACTGTATCAATGAATAAATGAGACCTTGAGCCAATGTTTCATTGACAGCTGAATTTTCAGTCTCTTCAAGACAGAAGTTAGAGTACTATTCACTTCAAAGATGACAAAGCACATTTGCAACAATTCAATTCAGCCCTGTATATGTGTAATGGGATCAATCACCATTTAGACTGTAATCATAGGTACATGATTACTAGTATGGCAGATTGGTAAACTTTAGAAGATATTTCTCACTACTGCTACTGCCACTGCTAATATTGGTGTGGCACCAAAGTCACACGCTTCTCTAAGCTGATGCACAGTATCTCAGACCTTATTACCTGGCTTGCTGTACCCTGCCATTATCATCATTAAGTGCATGTCCATCATAGCCTGTTCAGATTTTACTGATTTCAGCCTTGATCTTGAATGAAGGCAGAACATTTGCCTGTCACGAGTAGTCTTTGTAATCAAAATAATATTCAAAACGGATGCAAGAGTCCTGATACATAATTCTCAAAGTAGTGTGTGAACCACTCCATTTCCCTAAAGATCAAAATAGCATAGTACTTTATTAAGCAAATTACACCAAAACAAATACTATGGTTTTAATATCTAGTGCCTATTACATCCACCATCACTTTAGGTCATCACTAATAGAGAAGCAGTTCATAAATCAATTGTTTGTTGGCATAGGGAACCCTGCCACACTGCTTATGTCACATTCACAATAAAGATCCTAGGTAAACAGGAAAAATCCTTGGAAGAAGGGTAGATGAACCAGAAAAGAAAAGAAAAAAAAAACTGCATTAAATGCTTCTCCCAAAAAAACCCCTCTAACCTCAAAAAAGCCTCTTGCCAGTAAGAAGGAAAATATATAGAGAGAAAATATGTCTGCGTATATGCCTAAGATATGCAAAAAACTGTTGCAAAGCATAAATGTTCAGAGTACTGTACAGAAATTGTATAAATAGTAGCCCTGGTAAAGGGAAATATCTCTACACAATAAAAGCATTTTGTCTTAAAGTACATTTTTTTACATTAGAAAGTGTCTCCCCTCTCAGTCTTCTGTACGCTGCTGCCCCTTCAGCACAGTCAGTCTAGTAGAAGATTAATATTTCAGAACTTGTCATGGGCAGTTTCACTTGACTCTGTCACTGCCTATGTCTGACAAGCTATTTATCATGCTGCTAAGTGTCAGCATTAAATTATCCCTGCTGTTATGACAGCAACATTATTCATCAGGATTACAGCTCCAGTACAAGGCTGCTTACAGCTGTTACTTTCGTCTTCTGAGCTTTATCGATCTCTACTCTATTTTTTTAAAAAGGGGTCTATGCACATGACCATTCACATCTTGCATGTCTGATGATTTTTATTTCCGTGCCGACATTGAACAAAAAGACTTCCCAGAAATGGGCTTCCACAGTTACAAAATGTCACCAGCAGAAGAAAATCACGCTCTCTTCAACTGGAGGCACATTCTCTTTGAGAAGAGAATGACGGAGAAAGACTGTAAACATTATTGATCATAATGCATAGGCACCCAAGGTTGAAGCATGTTGCTTGACAAATCGATCTGCATTTGTTTTAACCAAGTCACCCTTCCTTAACCACTGCAATGAAATGACAATGAAATCAAGAATTATTTATTGAGATGTGCAGTATTATTCACAGGCAGCTCAACTGTGCCCTGTCTCCAGTCCGAACTCTGAACACTCCAATTACCTTCTGTGGGGCTGTCGGTCCAGAGCAGAATGATACAGTGAATAAAGATAAGGGCATGTTGAATTCTTTAAAAATACTTTTGCAACTTAAACTTTGCTCACTTTTCTGACATTCCACCACCCCCTCCACCTCCCTGAAAAAACAACAAAAATAATCAAGAGATTGGGTTTAAGCTATGTTGTTTTTTCATTTCTAGTACCTCCATGTTTTTAGAATAGTTGCTCTGCAGTAACTTCTTTGGCAGTTTACTCCCATTTTACCATGGCTGCCACTGCTGGACTTCAAAACCAAGTACCAGCATTGTTGAAAATATGCTGGAAAAAAACATAAAGCTCTGCCCATCAGTCCATAATATGATTTTTTAAACTATAGGAATGTTTGAGTGTTTTGAAACATAGAAATCAATTCATATGGCAGATTATGTGATGCTCCATCTGCCAGAGCTTTGGAACAAGTCACCAGGCACCTACAATGTACCATATCATGTGTACTGAACTATTATTAGCAAGAAAATCTCAGTAAATTTAAAAATACACCCTGCTATCTCCATACTATTTTCACCTACTAATTTAGACTTTGATTTTCCAAATCATGCTATTAGCCAGTCCCCTCACTGAGTGCTGTTTCAAATCACCAATGCATAAAAAGATAAAAAGGCCTTCTGAAAATCAAGTTCTTAAAATTTATGCTGAACATTCTGACTGAGATAGCCATTATATTCTTAATGTTTTTATCTCTAGGAATTAACCTTTAAAAGTCTAAAATTGAAATATTTACTGCAGATCACCAGCTCCTTTGAAATAACACAAAACTAGGGATTTTCTTTAAACAAAGCCACAGGATTTTCAAACGGAATAACCTCACAGTCTTGTCTATATATAGCATGGGTTTATTTTTTATAAAATTCATCAAAAATTTATGAACATTATCACAAACCCAGGGAACCAGATTAGAAAGCTTTTGATCTCAAGGAAAAGTTTGTGGTTTAAAATAAGGACATCACTTGAAATTAGGTTTCAAAGTTCTAAATCTGCTGGAGATGCTCACCCAAATACTGCTTCTCATATTCTTAAGAGCTATTTGATACTCCTATAATATAGTAAGTTGCCAATCTTTTGATGACTATACAGATATGTAAAGAGAACTGCAGTGATGTGGAGAGGATCAAGGAGAACAAATGCTACTGTTGGAAGTGCTGGCACTTTGCCAGGTGGGACCAGCAATTTGAAAGGGAAATATCAATGAACATGGCAGAAAAGTAAGTTATTTCCAATTAAAAATCATTGAAAAATTACACTTTGAATTTAATTCTGGGATTGACCTGTACACATAGATTCATTTATTTAATAAAACAAGGCCACAGCAGAAGTATTTTCCCAACAGCCTGTCCCTTACAATGGATCTGTTTACTTTAGATTCACTGGTGATTACATTCAGCTGTACTATCTGTTTGAGAGCTTTTAACTTTGAATGCTGCAGTGTCAATCTTTATATTACCAAAGGACAATTAGGCAAACCATGTAATTGTATTGCCACTTATTAATTTCAAGCTCCAATGTAATAAATTATATGCCTTAATTAATAACACATGTCAATCACAATCTGCAACTTTGAAAGGATAAAGAGGTTAACAAGAATACATAATTAAAGGAAAACAGTGAATAACGGCACAGCTGAACAGTTCATAAAATTAGACAAGAAATCTGGTGTTGTGTCAGCATGTAGGAGCCAAGACAAAAATAGGGGTTTGACAAAACGCACACAAGAATTAAGAAGACTAAAGATGAGGAAAGTTTTAACTCTTAGGGTTTTACTCCATTTGCTATTGTCTGGCAGAAAGTTCTTTATTTGAAGAGAACTGTGGAATAAGTCATCTACCTGGATTTGTGCAAGGCCTTTGACACTGTCCCACATGACATCCTGGTCTCCAAACTGACAAGACATGGAGTTGACAGATGGACCACCTGGTGGATAAGAGATTGGCTGGATGGCTGCATCCAGAGAGCTGTGGTCAATGGTTCAGTGTCCAAATAGAGGCAGGTGATCAGTGGTGTCCCTCAGGGGTCAGTATTGGAACCAGTGCTGTTCAACATCTTTGTTGGAGACATGGACAGTGGGACTGAGTGCATCTTCAGCAAATCTGCTGATGATACCAAGCTGTGTAGCAGCTGACACCCAAGAGGGAAGGGAGGCCATCCAGAGGGACCTTGACAGGCTGGAGAGGTGGGCCAGTGCCAACCTCATGAAGTTCAACAAGGACAAGTGCAAGGTCCTGCACCTGGGTTGGCACAACTCCAGGCACAAATACAGGCTAGGGGGAGATTGGCTGGAGAGCAGTCCTGAGGAGAAGGACTTGGGGGTGGTAGTTGATGAGAAGCTCGACATGAGCCGCCAGTGTGAGCTGGAGCCCAGAGAGCAACTGCATCCTGGGCTGCATCAAAAGAAGTGTGGCCAGCAGGGCCAGGGAGGTGATTCTGCCCCTCTGTTCTGCTCTGGTGAGACCCCACCTGGAATACTGTGTACAGCTCTGGAGCCCTCAGCACAAGAAAGATACAGACCTGTTGGAAAGGGTGCAGAGACAGGCCACCAAGATGACCAAAGGCCTGAAGCACCTCTGCTATGAAGACAGGCTGAGAGAGTTGGGGCTGTTCAGCCTGGAGAAGAGAAGGCTCTAGGGAGACCTTATAGCAGCCTTACAGTACCTGAAGGGGCTACAGGGAAGCTGGGGAGGGGCTTTTCACCAGAGAAGATAGTGATAGGACAAGCGGTAATGGTTTTAAACTGAGAGAGGGGAGATTGAGGTTAGGTATTAGGAAGAAATTCTTCACTATAAGGGTGGTGAGGAACTGGAATGGGTTGCCCAGGGAGGTTGTTGATGCCCCATCCCTGGAGGTTTTTAAGGCCAGGTTGGACGAGGTTTTGTGCAACCTGATCTAGTGGTGGAGTTCCCTGCACATGGCAGGGGGGTTGGAACTTGGTGATCTTTGAGGTCCCTTCCAACCTTAATGATTCTATCTATAATTCTACGATTAATTTCTCCTGTACCATAACATACAGGAAGAAGAAGGCAGTGTGTGTGTTTGCACATATTTATAGGTATAAATCATAGAATCATAGAACCATTCAGATTGGAAAAGACCCTTGGGATCACCGAGTCCAAGCATCATCCCTACTCTATTAAGTTCTCCCCTAAACCATATCCAACAACACCACATCCAAATGACCCTTAAATACATCCAGGGATGGTGACTCAACCACCTCCCTGGACAGCCTATTCCAGTGTCTAATCACTCTTTCTGTGAATTTTGTTTTCCTAATGTCCAGTCCAAACCTGCCCTGTTGCAGCTTGATGCCATTCCCTCTTTTTCTGTCGCTAATTACTGTGAGAAGAGACCAGCACCAACCTCTCTACAGTGACCTTTCAGGTAGCTGTAGAGACTGATGAGGTCTCCCCTCAGCCTGCTCTTCCTCAAACCAAACATTCCCAGCTCCTTCAAGCGTGCTCCTCAAGATTTATTCTCTAGGTCTTTCACCAGCACTGTTGCCCTCCTCTGTCCTCACTTCAGTACCTCGAGATCTCTCTTGAATTGAGGTGCCCAAAACTGGACACAATACTCCAGGTGTGGCCTCACCAGTGCTGAGTACAGGGGGACAATCACCTCTCTCCTTCTGCTGGTCACACTATTTCTAGTACAAGCCAGGATTCCACTGGCTTTCTTGGCCACCTGGGCACACTGCTGGCTCATACTCAGCTGCTTGTCAATTAGAACCCCCAGGTCCTTTTCTGCCAGACACTTTCCAGCCTCTCTTCCCCAGGCCTGTAGCGTTGTCTGGGGTTGTTGTGGCCCAAGTGCAGGACCCAGCACTTGGCCTTGTTGAAGCCCAGACCATTGACATCAGCCCAATGATCCAGTCTATCCAGGAGTCTCTGTAGAGCCTCCCTATCCTCATGCAGATGAACACTCCAGCCTTGGTGTTAGTTCAGCAGAACCTCCTCATATTGCAGTAGCTTTGCCATGAAAAAGATGTGGCAATGCTGTCTCAACACCCAGGCATGCCAGAGCTGGCAAAATTTGCCTGTTAAATTCCTTCTTTGATTTAAGAAGTGAAGGCATAGCTGAAGTCCTTGAGGATTAGCTAAATACTGTCCTGGCAGGTCATCTGCTGCTGGAAAGAAATTGCAGTAGCCCTCCAACCACATCTACTGAAAATAGGGAACAAAAGGAATCCAAGCAGCAAGTAGTAAAACTGGTTCAAACTGAAAAGCATCCCAAACATGCATATGATATCAGGCAGATGGAAGACGTAAGCAGGCAAACAATGATTCCTGCAATGGAGAATAACTACATAGAGGAATGTGCAGTAAGAAGGAACAACTGAGTATGCAGCACTAATCACTTTCAAGTGCTGCAAAGTATTACCTCAGTCCATCTCTTGACTGTGGGACATTTCCTAAAGAGGAAAAGAAGACATGGTCAGGGGTTTTGCTTTTAAGCTATTATCACATGTTAAAACCATGTCTGTACTAGCTATGAGGAATGTGAGATCCTGTCATGAGTGGAAGTGAGATGGACTGAGAGCTTATTCAAACAGATTAAAGAATGTTTCTATTTTTTCCACCAGTTATATTCTTCATTTGTAGACTAAATAAGAAAAAAGCACACAAATATTTAGGGGCTAATATTCAAGATCTCCTACAGGTGCTTTAAATAAATGCTCTTCTCCCACAGGTAAGTCAATATTTGACTCTTCAGCTGTGTGCACTCCAAGAAACAGTAGGACAGGAGCTGATCCATCTGATTTTGCCTTCAAAACACACACAGGCAGGTATCTAAAATGCAGAAGCCTCCTGATACCCCTTCCCATTTATCATGCAAAAGCAAGCAAAGGATGGGGCATACTCAGCAGTGGTAGGGTGCTTTCCCTGGATGATGGCACATCGAGTTCTGATACTTATTTCTGTCTATGCTTCTACCAGGTTGAAGCATGCTCTTTTCTCCCTCTTGAAGAAGAGCAGTTTGCCTCTCTCTGAGCTGTCTGAGGGAGAGAAATGGCATGGCACCATGCACAGTTGCAGCCATGGTATAGGGCTTACCCAGCCAAGGTGAAGAGCTAGAGGAGGCCTCTCACTTTGGCACATACCAAAGCAAGATTCATTATGAGCTCGTCTACTTTTAAGGCCCAAAGAACTCAGCTGGGATTAATTTAAGGTACCAGGCTGCAGCAAAGCTGGCAGTAAGCAGGTCTGTGGAATGGGGACAGCAAAGCCTAATAAGAAGGCTTATGCTCCCAAGCTGGACCTATGCCCACAGTATGAGTGCAGTTTCCCGTTGCCTTCCTCCTTCCTTTTCCAACTTGAAACTGCCATGGCCAGGCAGGCATGGAGCTCAGGTGAGCAGCACTGCCTTCCTGTCACCCCAGGGCTCCTGTCCATGGCCATCCAAAGCAAAGGCAACCCATCTCATCACTTCACTAGCCCTTTAGTTTGCTCCTCTTCAGTTATATCTCATTTCAACAGTTTGTGAAAGGCAGCACCATAGAAACTTGCAAACTCTACTGACATTTTTAAGCATCACGAATCATTTTACTCCAGACTGCAATCACAAAAAACCTCCTAATAAAGCTGCTAAACACATATTGCAGTTTTCGTTGCATCCCGGAGGCAACTGAGCTGGAACAGTCCCAAAGGCGTGACCTGAAGCGTGATGACCCAGAGCCTCTGGCAGCAACAGGAGTAGAAGCTTCTCAGTACCTTGAAATTTCCAACAAGTTTTCCTCTTCCTAAACAGACCTACTATATAAATACTATCTCGTACTTTAAATATAACTAGCTGTGTTTCAAGGCTGTTATTTTTTCTGTGTACAGCCTCATATTCTTATCTTTTAAATTGTATTCCTATTTCTCCTGCGTTTTCCCTTTTCTCTAGCTTAAATATTTGCTTTCCAGTATATAAAATCACACTGGATCTAAGGTTTGAGACTTTCTTTCATATGCATACCATGTCAAGATCTCTATGACCACCTGTAATATATTTATGATCATAAATATTTTCATTTCACAATCTAGCAGTAAAGCAGGGTATACTCTACTGCTAGAAGCAATAACTGTAAGTGGCTTCAGTGGCCTCAATCTTCTCATGCTATAATTTTTTTTTAAAGAAACTTCTTTATGTTAGATGTAAGAACACTACAGCTGAAACGTGTATCTGAGGTACTATTTTAATTTATTAATGTAGTATATTCTTTCTTGTACAGTACTCACGGTGATGCTGTAAAATATTTTAATCATTGGCAGAGTGATGTTCACTCAAGATACTTTTCCCCCTTCTGCAGCTACATTGCATAAAAAGACTGAGGTGTTAACATAACAATAACTAAATTACAGTTCAAGAAACAAATTTCTTGGTAAGCTCAATCCTGGAGGGTACTGGAAACATCTTCAAAAGCACTGAGTACTTCCAGCTTTTATCAAAGTCAATGAGAAACACAGGTGCTCTGCAGCTCACAGAATTGAACTCTTCCATATTATCAGTTACCAGCTGCTATCTAATACATATCATGTTGTATGAAAAAGAGCTATTTTCTATGTTCATTGTGGTGAGAACCATTAAGGAGATTTACTTGTCAGACTTCACCCATCGTTAAATCACTTCTGTATGCAAAGGAAAAAAATAATAGAAGACACATTAAATTACCCCACCAAAAACTGTTGTATCTGCTTTCTGCACTAGCTATCAAAGTAATGTTCACATTCTTTTCAAGTATCATTATAACACAATTTTGCATTTGGAAACAATGAAAACTGCAACATTACTTCACAAATAACTTCAGCCACATCCTTAAAAGATTCTCAGCTACAGTTCTATTCAAGAAATTGAAAGGAGTTTTCGGCAAGCCAGGGATTAAATGCCTCCTCTGCTGCACCCAGTCAGAAACAGCTGTTTGCATCCCATATTATTCCGTTCCTTATCAGATGAACGGCTTTCTAATGTTACTTGCATTTGTAACCGAGCAGGCCTGAGTAACCTGTAGCTGTCCCTTTTTGTTCACCATAAGGGAGATGTGTACAAGAAATGCACAATAAAAGAGCCAAGAAAAGCTGGAGGCTGAGCCCATGCTCTCCGCTCAGGCAGCTTGGCATGCCAGCGCAGCTCTTCCTCCCCAGCCGCTCCTTGCGGCTGTGCTCCTCCACCTGGCCCTGGCCCACATCCAGCTCATGGGTGTTTGCAGCATACATGCCAAAGCAGGCAAAGAGCAAAGCACCCAGGGGATGCTTCATTTAAGAGTTCCATCTTAAAGCCTCTAAACTCTAAAAATCCAAACTGGAAACTGCTGGTCCTTCCCTCGCCACAACGCGTCACTTGCACCTCCCTGGCATTTAGAGATGCAGCTCAGCACAACAACCACTACAGTGTGCTTTCTTGTGATTCAGAGATGTTCTGGTCAAGCCTTCCCCCTTCCAGCAACTCTTCACTGGAGCTCCAGGAACTGGGGAGAGCCTCTCTCTCCAAATGCGCAGCCAGAGTATGTTCCCAGCAGCTCTCACAGGGATGGAAGCTTAGTGCACCAGTTGTCACTCTGCTGGATGGATTTGAGGCATGCTGGTGACAGCCCAAACAAATTTTCCTCAATAGTTGTCTCTACCTCAGAGCAAGGCAGCTCTGTATGTCCCATAGTCCTTACAGGACACCCATTTACGTACAGCTCCCTTTCCAGGTACTGGGAAAACCACCTGACTGCATCATTGCAGTGGTAAAGAACACAATCCCAAAAAAGCACAAATAGAAGACACATAAAAACAACCTCTCAGATAGTTTTTTAAAAAACTCTTGATTTTTAATAAAAGCTCATGATTCTGAAGGTCCAAATCAGTCATATGATATGCAGTGAAGGTTTCAGACTGTGCTCAGCATCACAGTATCTGAGTGCCTTCTGGCCCAGCGTTAAGCAATCTAGCTAACATCTGTCATGGCTTTTTTTTTTTTTTTTTTTTTTTTTCCCCTTCTCATACTCTCTATCCTTTGTCTACTTGCTTTTTCCCAGGGCAGATGTATAAAATGTGGAGTGTTAAATTTTGGATATTTTTAAACATTAGTATGACACGTTTCTGTATATGAGTACGGAATGAGACAAGAAAACTAATACAGCATTTTTATTTAGAGAGAGAGAAAACAGAAATATATACCTTTATGCACACACATTCTGTACATACAAACTACCTTCACAAAATCCAGGTTTGGGGAAGACCTTAATGGGCAGACCTGAAAGAAAACTGTGACTCCTTTCATTGAGGAAAAATCTGATCAGCACTGCTTTACTGTGCTTTTGGGAAATGCAGAGTGTGAAGGTACTGCTGCAATTAACCCATGTGAACCTCAGAGGATGCAGTATCCTTCATAAATGCTGTGCTTCAGTATCGTATCTGTCAAAGCACTCTCACAGTATCACCATCATTTAATACTACCTGCAAATGTCAGGGTGATACCACTGCTGTAATTCTTAACAACTATTCTCTGTGGTTTCAGAACTCCTCACTTTGTCCTTACTAAAGCTGAACTTCCCTTGAAGTTGGGAAGTGAGAGAAGGTGTAGAAATTTCAGAATCTGGTGAGCTCATTTATTTGACACTGCCGTATTTTTATTTTCTTGCTATTTCTTTTTCATTTGTCTACCACTGCTCTGAAAACCAGCAGCAGCCTACCCTGCTTTACACATCACAGACGTCAGAAATAACAGCCATTATACACTGGCTATGTTCTGCCAGGGACTGCACACACTTCCCTTAAGAAATTCTCTTCTTCATACTTGATCTGTTGCCTCCCTGTTGAAAATATCACTGACACCACTGAGGCTAACAAGGTCAAGTGCTTTGAGATGGAAGCCTTTTGTACTGATGAACAGCTGAAGGGTGCGACATATGTTTTAGGGCCCTAGCAGCTGGCTCAGTGAGAGCCTCTTGGGTCTCTTTTAATGATAAATCCAGGCCCTGCTACTTCATCTCAGCATGGAAATAGCAGCATGTTAACATTCATCCAAACTCTTGTGTCTGTCATTAACTCAGCCCTTCTACTGTAGTTACATGGCAGAGCACAGCTGACATGTTACCTGTCCTCCCACCTCGAAGAACAGTAGGGCAGGTTATGCATCAGTGCAGCATTTAAATGCCATTTTACTGAAAACTACTGATTAATCCACATGTCTTATGTCTCTGGATTTTTTTTACTATTATTATTTTCCTGAATGCCAGCTGATCACAGTTGTTTCTTACTCTTTTTATTTTCTGTAAAATACAAATACATATATATTTATAAATATCATTAAATACTGTATATATGTGTGTGTGTGTATATAAAAATATAAAGCTTTATAACTGGTGCTTACAAATTGTGTCAGTCATACACACAACAGAAATGAAACAAGTGTATCTGCAATTATCTCTGCAGGAACAAATCTGCTCACGGCTGCACAACACCCTGAAGGTCACAACCTCCCATTGAGCCGGGCTCAGAAGAATGAAAGAGAATAACAAATTCAGCAATAAATGCTTTCTTTAGTAAAAAGTTTTTAAGCCACTGGTCAGGAGGGAGGGAATCCTCCCAATTCTCCTACTCTAACAGTCTTCAGTCCTCAACTTTATCTTTTAATAAGTACTTTGGGATCCTTGAGAGTGAAAGGTGCTATATAAATGAGAGATGTATTAATAAAATCCCCAACTGCAGTTCAGTTGCAAATGGGAGCTACTCCAGCTCAAGGCTGGAGTAATTCTGCTAGGCAACCACAGATGGTGTGACAGATGATCTCAGCAGCCCATCCTTCTATGTTTTTTTTTCGTTTAAATTAAAACAAAAAAAAAATAATTATAAAGCTATCTTGGCATGCTAGAGATTTCAAGGGCCTTAAGTTCATCTTCAGAGCTAGCTTTGGTCCCTTTACTGCTGTTCCTTGTCAGAAAGTTTTATACCTGAATCCAGCTGGGGAAAGAATGTGTATGCTAGACATTTGCTTCCACCTTGCCACAAATGGCAGGGGAGGGAGAGAGGTGAATGCCTGGGATAAATGAATCTCTCTTGTTGAGAACAGAAGCAGAGTCATCATCCAAGAAAGAGTTCGAAACCTATAGAATCACCAAATCATAGAATTGTTTAGAATGGAAAAGACCTTTAAGACCTAAAGACCTAGGACCTCATTTAGTCCAACCCTTAACCCAAAACTACCAAGTCCACCATTAAACTATGTCCCTAAGCACCACATCTACATCATTTAAATATCCCCAGGGATGGTGACTCAACCACTTCCCTGTGGAAGCCCATTCCAATGCTTGGCAACCCTCTCAGTGAAGAACTTTTTCCTGATATCCAATGTAAACTTCCCTTGGAGCAACTTGAGGCCATTTCCTCTTGTCCTGTTACTTGGCACCCACCTTGCTACAACCTTCCTTCAGGTAGCTGTAGAGAGCAATTAAGGTTTCCTCTCAGCCTCCTTTCCTTCAAACTAAACAACCCCAGTTCCTTCAGATGCTCCTTGTAAAACTCGTGCTCTAGACCCTTCACCAGCTTTGCTGCCTTTCTTTGGACTTGCTCCAGCACCTCAATGTCCTTCTTGTAGTGGGGGGCCCAAAACTGAAAGCAGTATTTGAGGTGTAGCCTCACCAGTGCTGAGTACAGGGAGACAATCACTTCCCTAGTCCTGCTGGTTACACTATTTCTGATACAGGCCATGATGCCATTGGCCTTCCTGGCCACCAACTTCAGGGTTTCTGGCTCTGGCTCTGCTAGCTGAATATCCAGCCAGCCCACAAGAGACTTTCTTTGACATGCTGACTCTTTCTAAGCACTGTGAGCACTGATGCCTTTACTTGAGTTAAACAATAAGCTGCCAGAAGGATAAGACAATTGAAATAATGCAGAGACAGAAAGAAAAAATGAAAAGAGTATGTAAACACAATATGGAGGTAACACCTTAAGATACACAAAGGAGGAAGTTCTTGTCACTGGAAACTGGCTCTTGACCCCAGTAAAATGGCTATTATCTTGGCACAACTAGTCATACCAGAGGACAATAATAATTGCTCAAATCCCAGTGGTGATAACTGACAGTTATTTGTAGATGTTAACTGGTCCAGAACAATTTTAATTTTTTCTCAGCATTGTGGCCTAAAATAAGACTCACTGCAGAACTCCAGAAAATTGCAAAAGTTAGGATTTTTGCACACAGTTGCTAACGGAACAGATTGCAATAGCAAGCCATTTGTAATATAAAATGTTTTTAAACACTTATTGATAAAATTTAGCATTAAAAAAAATGCATTTTTAATTTATCAGGGCAGAAGTATTACCCTCTAATTCAAACTTTTAATTTGGTCACATATGGATTTTAGCTATAGATTTAAGGAACAATCTCTCTCCCTTCCTGTGTGTGACAAAACCAATACAGGTAGATCATTGACTGGAAATGTTGATTAGTATATGACTTTTCTTATTGGTCACTGTGCATCATCCTTAATTCTCTTTAATCTTTTAAACTCTACATCATTTATTGAGATAATGCCAAACATGGAATTAAAAATCTAATTCCTAAAAGTAAATTTGCTCGCTTTCAAAAACCAAGCCTTCAAGCATTCTTGTTATGTTGGAAATACTTATTTTCCCCTCATTTAAGACAGAGAATGAAAATGGGTCATGCCAATAAAGCCAGTGGTGTAACACCAGAACTTGGCCCATTTGTCCTAAAGCGTTGGAAACTAAAATACAAACATGTAATATTGATATATTGTTTATTTCTTATTTTAGTATCATCAAAAATTTTGCTTCAGTTTTGTTTATTGGTTTAAGTAGCAAAGCTTTATTATCAAAACACTTTATGATGCACAACATACGCAGTTAACTCCATGGAAGAACTTATAAAGAAACTTCTTTGTACAATAGTGCCTGCTGATATCAAGAAAATGACCTAAATAAAGTCTTGGCACAGCAATGCATTTTGTAGCAAACTAATCATTGGATTTTACCCAGTATGATGCTTTACATGTTCAAACCTTTACAGGTAGAAAAAGTGAGGTGCAGATTGGAGGCAATCTGTATCTCACAGTGTTTCCCTATTTCAAATAATCAGAACTGGTTAGAGTGGACTGGAGCTTTTCAGCCAGTCCCCAAAATAGAGCACTCCTCCACTCTCCCTCTAATGTTGATGGTCACAGCCTGAACAAACATGGCACTGGCTGCAAAGAAGCTTGAAGCTACCGCTAAGAAACCAACATCCACGCTCAGATTTACAGATAATACAACCTTGAACATACCAGTGAAGTATCCTTTGCTTTTATTGCCAAAGATATTTTCTAAAGTTCAAGTTGACTTGATTATGAAGTAGCAACTTCTTATTGATTAGGTTT